>NW_027553438.1:0-38861 GCF_045843805.1 Urocitellus parryii
AATCGCTATGGTTTGTGTCCTATGGAAGTAGCCCCAAGCAGAAAATGATGAGAATCACATTCATTGAAAGGGGTTGCCAATCTTCATAAAAACTACGAGTTTCCTGAAATCTCAGCAAACATTTTTTCACCCAATCTTGATGATACTTCAGGTAATGATCAGTACACCAGTCCCACTTGGCTCACCAAATTTCGTTCTCTAGGTTAAACCGTTCCTTTGCAGTAACCGTTTTCATGTTTCACTCTGTTTTCTCCTATATGGATACATGTAGTTGGAACTCGAAATCAAACACGGTTTGTGCTAGCTCTTTGAAACTTGGCACAATAATGTAGTTCCAAGTTCTATCGCTATGTTTTGTGTCCTATTGAAGTAGCCCCAAGCAGAGAATGACGAAAATCACTTTCATTGAAAGGGGTTGCCAAACTTCCAAAAAACTACGAGTTTCCTGAAATGTCAGCAAATATTTTTGCACCCAATATTGATGATACTGGCAGGTAATGATCAGTACACCAGTCCCACTTGGCTCACCAAATTTCGTTCTTCTAGGTTAAACCGTTCCTTTGCAGTAACCGTTTTCATGTTTAGGTTTGACTCTGTTTTCTCCTATATGGATACATGTGGTTGGAAGTCTAAATCAAACACGGTTTGTGCTAGCTCTTTGAAACTTGGCACAATAATGTAGTTCCAAGTTCTATCGCAATGGTTTGTGTCCTATTGAAGTAGCCCCAAGCAGAGTCTGACGAGAATCACTTTCATTGGAAGGGGTTGTAAAGCTTCCAAAATACTACGAGTTTCCTGAAATCTCAGAAAACATTTTTTCACCCAATATTGATGATACTGGCAGGTAATGAAAGTACACCAATCCCACTTGGCTCAATAAATTTCGTTCTTCTAGGTTAAACCGTTCCTTGGCAGTAACCGTTTTCATGTTTAGAATTCACTGTTTTCTCCTATATGGATACATGTAGTTGGAACTCTAAATCAAACACGGTTTGTGCTAGCTCTTTGATACTTGGCAAAATAATGTAGTTCCAAGTTCAATCGCTATGGTTTGTGTCCTATGGAAGTAGCCCCAAGCAGAAAATGATGAGAATCACATTCATTGAAAGGGGTTGCCAAGCTTCATAAAAACTACGAGTTTCCTGAAATGACAGCAAATATTTTTGCACCCAATATTGATGATACTGGCAGGTAATGATCAGTACACCAGTCCCACTTGGCTCACCAAATTTCGTTCTTCTAGGTTAAACCGTTCCTTTGCAGTAACCGTTTTCGTGTTTCACTCTGTTTTCTCCTATATGGATACATGTAGTTGGAACTCTAAATCAAACACGGTTTGTGCTAGCTCTTTGAAACTTTTCACAATAATGTAGTTCCAAGTTCTATCGCTATGTTTTGTGTACTATTGAAGTAGCCCCAAGCAGAGAATGACGAGAATCACTTTCATTGAAAGGGGTTGCCAAGCTTCCAAAAAACTACGAGTTTCCTGCAATGTCAGCAAACATTTTTTCACCCAATATTGATGATACTTGCAGGTAATGATCAGTACACCAGTCCCACTTGGCTCACCAAATTTCGTTCTTCTAGGTTAAACCGTTCCTTTGCAGTAACCGTTTTCATGATTAGGTTTCACTCTGTTTTCTCCTATATGGATACATGTAGTTGGAACTCTAAATCAAACATGGTTTGTGCTAGCTCTTTGAAACTTGGCACAATAATGTAGTTCCAAGTTCTATCGCTATGGTTGTGTCCTATTGAAGTAGCCCCAAGCAGAGACTGACGAGAATCACTTTCATTGAAATGGGTTCCCAAGCTTCCAAAAAACAACGAGTTTCCTGAAATCTCAGCAAACATTTTTTTCACCCAATCTTGATGATACTTGCAGATAATGATCAGTACACCAATTCCTCTTGGCTCACCAAATTTCGATCTTCTAGGTTAAACCGGTCGTTTGCAGTAACCGTTTTCATGTTTAGGTTTCACTCTGTATTCTCCTATATGGATACATGTAGTTGGAACTCGAAATCAAACACGGTTTGTGCTAGCTCTTTGAATCTTGGCACAATAATATAGTTCCAAGTTCTATCGCTATGGTTTGTGTCCTATGGAAGTAGCCCCAAGCAGAGACTGATGAGAATCACATTCATTGGAAGGGGTTGCCAAGCTTCCAAAAAACTACGAGTTTCCTGATATCTCAGCAAACATTTTTTCACCCAATCTTGATGATACTTGCAGGTAATGATCAGCACACCAGTCCCACTTGGCTCACCAAATTTCGTTCTTCTAGGTTAAACCGTTCCTTTGCAGTAACCGTTTTCATGTTTATGTTTGACTCTGTTTTCTCCTATATGGATACATGTAGTTGGAACTCTAAATCAAACACGGTTTGTGCTAGCTTTTGAAAACTGGCACAATAATGCAGTTCCAAGTTCTATCACAATGGTTTGTGTCCTATTGAAGTAGCCTCATGCAGAGACTGACGAGAATCACATTCATTGAAAGGGGTTGCCAAGCTTCCAAAAAAACTACGAATTTCCTGAAATCTCAGCAAACATTTTTTCACCCAACCTTGATGGTAGTGGCAGGTAATGATCAGTACACAAATCCCACTTAGCTCAATGAATTTCGTTCTTCTAGGTTAAACCGTTCCTTTGCAGTAACCGTTTTCATGTTTAGGTTTCACTCTGTTTTCTCCTATATGGACACATGTAGTTTGAACTCAAAATCAAACACGGTTTGTGCTAGCTCTTTGAAACTTGGCACAATAATGTAGTTCCAAGTTCTGTCGCTATCGTTTGTGTCCTATGGAAGTAGCCCAAAGCAGAGACTGACGAGAATCACTTTCATTTAAATGGTTTCCCAACCTTCCAAAAAACTACGAGTTTCCTGAAATCTCAGCAAACATTTTTTCACCCAATCTTGATGATACTTGCAGGTAATGATTAGTACACCAATTCCACTTGGCTCACCAAATTTCGATCTTCTAGTTTAACCGTTCCTTTGCAGTAACCGTTTTCATGTTTAGGTTTCACTCTGTTTTCTCCTATATGGATACATGTAGTTGGAACTCTAAATCAAACACGGTTTGTGCTAGCTCTTTGAAACTTGCCAAAATAATGTAGTTCCAAGTTCAATCGCTACGGTTTGTGTCCTATGGAAGTAGCCCCAAGCAGAAAATGATGAGAATCACATTCATTGAAAGGGGTTGCCAATCTTCATAAAAACTACGAGTTTCCTGAAATCTCAGCAAACATTTTTTCACCCAATCTTGATGATACTTCAGGTAATGATCAGTACACCAGTCCCACTTGGCTCACCAAATTTCGTTCTTCTAGGTTAAACCGTTCCTTTGCAGTAACCGTTTTCATGTTTAGGTTTCACTCTGTTTTCTCCTATATGGATACATGTATTTGGAAGTCTAAATCAAACACGGTTTGTGCTAGCTCTTTGAAACTTGGCACAATAATGTAGTTCCAAGTTCTATCGCTATAGTTTGTGTCCCATTGAAGTAGCCCCACGCAGAGACTGACGAGAATCACATTCATTGAAAGGGGTTGCCAAGCTTCCAAAAAACTACGAGTTTCCTGAATGTCAGCAAATATTTTTTCACCCAATATTGATGATACTGGCAGGTAATGATCAGTAAACCAGTCCCACTTGGCTCACCAAATTTCGTTCTTCTAGGTTAAACCGTTCCTTTGCAGTAACCGTTTTCATGTTTAGGTTTGACTGTGTTTTCTCCTATATGGATACATGTAGTTGGAAGTCTAAATCAAACACGGTTTGTGCTAGCTCTTTGAAACTTGGCACAATAATGTAGTTCCAAGTTCTATCGCTATGGTTTGTGTCCTATTGAAGTAGCCCCAAGCAGAGACTGACGAGAATCACATTCATTGAAAGGGTTGCCAAGCTTCCAAAAAACTACGAGTTTCCTGAAATCTCAGCCAACATTTTTTCACCCAATATTGATGATACTTGCAGGTAATGATCAGTACACCAGTCCCACTTGGCTCACCAAATTTCGTTCTTCTAGGTTAAACCGTTCATTTGCAGTAACCGTTTTCATGTTTATGTTTGACTCTGTTTTCTCCTATATGGATACATGTAGTTGGAACTCGAAATCAAACACGGTTTGTGCTAGCTCTTTGAAACTTGGCACAATAATGTAGTTCCAAGTTCTATCGCTATGGTTTGTGTCCTATGGAAGTAGCCCCAAGCAGAGACTGATGAGAATCACATTCATTGGAAGGGGTTGCCAAGCTTCCAAAAAACTACGAGTTTCCTGAAATCTCAGCAAACATTTTTTCACCCAAACTTGGTGATACAGGCAGGTAATGATCAGTACACCAGTCACACTTGGCTAACAAAATTTCGATCTTCTAGGTTAAACCATTCCTTTGCAGTAACTGTTTTCATGTTTAGGTTTCACTCTGTTTTCTCCTATATGGATACATGTAGTTGGAACTCTAAATCAAACACGGTTTGTGCTAGCTCTTTGAAACTTGACACAGTAATGTAGTTCCAAGTTCTATCGCTATGGTTTGTGTCCTATTGAAGTAGCCCCAAGCAGAGACTGACGAGAATCACTTTCATTGGAAGGGGTTGTAAAGCTTCCAAAATACTACGAGTTTCCTGAAATCTCAGCAAACATTTTTTCACCCAATATTGATGATACTGGCAGGTAATGAAAGTACACCAATCCCACTTGGCTCAATAAATTTCGTTCTTCTAGGTTAAACCGTTCCTTTGCAGTAACCGTTTTCATGTTTAGGTTTCACTCTGTTTTCTCCTATATGGATACATGTAGTTGGAACTCTAAATCAAACACGGTTTGTGCTAGCTCTTTGAAACTTGGCAAAATAATGTAGTTCCAAGTTCAGTCGCTATGGTTTGTGTCCTATGGAAGTAGCCCCAAGCAGAAAATGATGAGAATCACATTCATTGAAAGGGGTTGCCAACCTTCATAAAAACTACGAGTTTCCTGAAATCTCAGCAAACATTTTTTCACCCAATCTTGATGATACTTGCAGGTAATGATCAGTACACCAGTCCCACTTGGCTCACAAAATTTCGTTCTTCTAGGTTAAACCGTTCCTTTGCAGTAACCGTTTTCATGTTTCACTCTGTTTTCTCCTATATGGATACATGTAGTTGGAACTCGAAATCAAACACGGTTTGTGCTAGCTCTTTGAAACTTGGCACAATAATGTAGTTCCAAGTTCTATCGCTATGGTTTGTGTCCTATTGAAGTAGCCCCAAGCAGAGAATGACGAGAATCACTTTCATTGAAAGGGGTTGCCAAGCTTCCAAAAAACTACAAGTTTCCTGAAACCTCAGCAATCATTTTTCACCCAATATTGATGATACTTGCAGGTAATGATCAGTACACCAATTCCACATGGCTCACCAAATTTCGATCTTCTAGGTTAAACCGTTCCTTTGCAGTAACCGTTTTCATGTTTATGTTTGACTCTGTTTTCTTCTATATGGATACATGTAGTTGGAACTCTAAATCAAACACGGTTTATGCTAGCTCTTTGAAACTTGGCACAATAATGCAGTTCCAAGTTCTATCGCAATGGTTTGTTTCCTATTAAAGTAGCCTCAAGCAGAGACTGACGAGAATCACATTCATTGAAAGGTGTTGCCAAGCTTCCAAAAAACTACGAATTTCCTGAAATCTCAGCAAACATTTTTTCACCCAATCTTGATGATACTTGCAGTTAATGATCAGTACACCAATTCCACTTGGCTCACCAAATTTCGATCTTCTAGGTTAAACCGTTCCTTTGCAGTAACCGTTTTCATGTTTAGGTTTCACTCTGTTTTCTCCTATATGGATACATGTAGTTGGAACTCTAAATCAAACACGGTTTGTGCTAGCTCTTTGAAACTTGGCAAAATAATGTAGTTCCAAGTTCAATCGCTATGGTTTGTGTCCTATGGAAGTAGCCCCAAGCAGAAAATGATGAGAAACACATTCATTGAAAGGGGTTGCCAACTTTCATAAAAACTACGAGTTTCCTGAAATCTCAGCAAACATTTTTTCACCCAATCTTGATGATACTTGCAGGTAATGATCAGTACACCAGTCCCACTTGGCTCACCAAATTTCGTTCTTCTAGGTTAAACCGTTCCTTTGCAGTAACCGTTTTCATGTTTCACTCTGTTTTCTCCTATATGGATACATGTAGTTGGAACTCGAAATCAAACACGGTTTGTGCTAGCTCGTTGAAACTTTTCACAATAATGTAGTTCCAAGTTCTATCAATATGTTTTGTGTCCTATTGAAGTAGCCCCAAGCAGAGACTGATGAGAATCACATTCATTGGAAGGGGTTGCCAAGCTTCCAAAAAACTACGAGTTTCCTGATATCTCAGCAAACATTTTTTCACCCAATCTTGATGATACTTGCAGGTAATGATCAGCACACCAGTCCCACTTGGCTCACCAAATTTCGTTCTTCTAGGTTAAACCGTTCCTTTGCAGTAACCGTTTTCATGTTTATGTTTGACTCTGTTTTCTACTATATGGATACATGTAGTTGGAACTCTAAATCAAACACGGTTTGTGCTAGCTTTTGAAAACTGGCACAATAATGCAGTTCCAAGTTCTATCACAATGGTTTGTGTCCTATTGAAGTAGCCTCATGCAGAGACTGACGAGAATCACATTCATTGAAAGGGGTTGCCAAGCTTCCAAAAAAACTACGAATTTCCTGAAATCTCAGCAAACATTTTTTCACCCAACCTTGATGGTAGTGGCAGGTAATGATCAGTACACAAATCCCACTTAGCTCAATGAATTTCGTTCTTCTAGGTTAAACCGTTCCTTTGCAGTAACCGTTTTCATGTTTAGGTTTCACTCTGTTTTCTCCTATATGGACACATGTAGTTTGAACTCAAAATCAAACACGGTTTGTGCTAGCTCTTTGAAACTTGGCACAATAATGTAGTTCCAAGTTCTGTCGCTATCGTTTGTGTCCTATGGAAGTAGCCCAAAGCAGAGACTGACGAGAATCACTTTCATTTAAATGGTTTCCCAACCTTCCAAAAAACTACGAGTTTCCTGAAATCTCAGCAAACATTTTTTCACCCAATCTTGATGATACTTGCAGGTAATGATTAGTACACCAATTCCACTTGGCTCACCAAATTTCGATCTTCTAGTTTAAACCGTTCCTTTGCAGTAACCGTTTTCATGTTTAGGTTTCACTCTGTTTTCTCCTATATGGATACATGTAGTTGGAACTCTAAATCAAACACGGTTTGTGCTAGCTCTTTGAAACTTGCCAAAATAATGTAGTTCCAAGTTCAATCGCTACGGTTTGTGTCCTATGGAAGTAGCCCCAAGCAGAAAATGATGAGAATCACATTCATTGAAAGGGGTTGCCAATCTTCATAAAAACTACGAGTTTCCTGAAATCTCAGCAAACATTTTTTCACCCAATCTTGATGATACTTCAGGTAATGATCAGTACACCAGTCCCACTTGGCTCACCAAATTTCGTTCTTCTAGGTTAAACCGTTCCTTTGCAGTAACCGTTTTCATGTTTAGGTTTCACTCTGTTTTCTCCTATATGGATACATGTATTTGGAAGTCTAAATCAAACACGGTTTGTGCTAGCTCTTTGAAACTTGGCACAATAATGTAGTTCCAAGTTCTATCGCTATAGTTTGTGTCCCATTGAAGTAGCCCCACGCAGAGACTGACGAGAATCACATTCATTGAAAGGGGTTGCCAAGCTTCCAAAAAACTACGAGTTTCCTGAATGTCAGCAAATATTTTTTCACCCAATATTGATGATACTGGCAGGTAATGATCAGTAAACCAGTCCCACTTGGCTCACCAAATTTCGTTCTTCTAGGTTAAACCGTTCCTTTGCAGTAACCGTTTTCATGTTTAGGTTTGACTGTGTTTTCTCCTATATGGATACATGTAGTTGGAAGTCTAAATCAAACACGGTTTGTGCTAGCTCTTTGAAACTTGGCACAATAATGTAGTTCCAAGTTCTATCGCTATGGTTTGTGTCCTATTGAAGTAGCCCCAAGCAGAGACTGACGAGAATCACATTCATTGAAAGGGGTTGCCAAGCTTCCAAAAAACTACGAGTTTCCTGAAATCTCAGCCAACATTTTTTCACCCAATATTGATGATACTTGCAGGTAATGATCAGTACACCAGTCCCACTTGGCTCACCAAATTTCGTTCTTCTAGGTTAAACCGTTCATTTGCAGTAACCGTTTTCATGTTTATGTTTGACTCTGTTTTCTCCTATATGGATACATGTAGTTGGAACTCGAAATCAAACACGGTTTGTGCTAGCTCTTTGAAACTTGGCACAATAATGTAGTTCCAAGTTCTATCGCTATGGTTGTGTCCTATTGAAGTAGCCCCAAGCAGAGACTGACGAGAATCACTTTCATTGAAATGGGTTCCCACGCTTCCAAAATCAACGAGTTTCCTGAAGTCTCAGCAAACATTTTTTTCACCCAATCTTGATGATACTTGCAGGTAATGATCAGTACACCAATTCCACTTGGCTCACCAAATTTCGATCTTCCAGGTTAAACCGGTCGTTTGCAGTTACCGTTTTCATGTTTAGGTTTCACTCTGTATTCTCCTATATGGATACATGTAGTTGGAACTCGAAATCAAACACGGTTTGTGCTAGCTCTTTGAAACTTGGCACAATAATGTAGTTCCAAGTTCTATCGCTATGGTTTGTGTCCTATGGAAGTAGCCCCAAGCAGAGACTGATGAGAATCACATTCATTGGAAGGGGTTGCCAAGCTTCCAAAAAACTACGAGTTTCCTGAAATCTCAGCAAACATTTTTTCACCCAAACTTGGTGATACAGGCAGGTAATGATCAGTACACCAGTCACACTTGGGCTAACAAAATTTCGATCTTCTAGGTTAAACCATTCCTTTGCAGTAACTGTTTTCATGTTTAGGTTTCACTCTGTTTTCTCCTATATGGATACATGTAGTTGGAACTCTAAATCAAACACGGTTTGTGCTAGCTCTTTGAAACTTGGCACAGTAATGTAGTTCCAAGTTCTATCGCTATGGTTTGTGTCCTATTGAAGTAGCCCCAAGCAGAGACTGACGAGAATCACTTTCATTGGAAGGGGTTGTAAAGCTTCCAAAATACTACGAGTTTCCTGAAATCTCAGCAAACATTTTTTCACCCAATATTGATGATACTGGCAGGTAATGAAAGTACACCAATCCCACTTGGCTCAATAAATTTCGTTCTTCTAGGTTAAACCGTTCCTTTGCAGTAACCGTTTTCATGTTTAGGTTTCACTCTGTTTTCTCCTATATGGATACATGTAGTTGGAACTCTAAATCAAACACGGTTTGTGCTAGCTCTTTGAAACTTGGCAAAATAATGTAGTTCCAAGTTCAGTCGCTATGGTTTGTGTCCTATGGAAGTAGCCCCAAGCAGAAAATGATGAGAATCACATTCATTGAAAGGGGTTGCCAACCTTCATAAAAACTACGAGTTTCCTGAAATCTCAGCAAACATTTTTTCACCCAATCTTGATGATACTTGCAGGTAATGATCAGTACACCAGTCCCACTTGGCTCACAAAATTTCGTTCTTCTAGGTTAAACCGTTCCTTTGCAGTAACCGTTTTCATGTTTCACTCTGTTTTCTCCTATATGGATACATGTAGTTGGAACTCGAAATCAAACACGGTTTGTGCTAGCTCTTTGAAACTTTTCACAATAATGTAGTTCCAAGTTCTATCGCTATATTTTGTGTCCTATTGAAGTAGCCCCAAGCAGAGAATGACGAGAATCACTTTCATTGAAAGGGGTTGCCAAGCTTCCAAAAAACTACGAGTTTCCTGAAATGTCAGCAAACATTTTTTCACCCAATATTGATGATACTTGCAGGTAATGATCAGTACACCAATCCCACTTGGCTCACCAAATTTCGTTCTTCTAGGTTAAACCGTTCCTTTGCAGTAACCGTTTTCATGATTAGGTTTCACTCTGTTTTCTCCTATATGGATACATGTATTTGGAACTCTAAATCAAACACGGTTTGTGCTAGCTCTTTGAAACTTGGCACAATAATGTAGTTCCAAGTTCTATCGCTATGGTTTGTGTCCTATTAAAGTAGCACCAAGCAGAGACTGACGAGAATCACATTCATTGAAAGGGGTTGCCAAGCTTCCAAAAAACTACAAGTTTCCTGAAACCTCAGCAATCATTTTTCACCCAATATTGATGATACTTGCAGGTAATGATCAGTACACCAATTCCACATGGCTCACCAAATTTCGATCTTCTAGGTTAAACCGTTCCTTTGCAGTAACCGTTTTCATGTTTATGTTTGACTCTGTTTTCTTCTATATGGATACATGTAGTTGGAACTCTAAATCAAACACGGTTTATGCTAGCTCTTTGAAACTTGGCACAATAATGCAGTTCCAAAGTTCTATCGCAATGGTTTGTTTCCTATTAAAGTAGCCTCAAGCAGAGACTGACGAGAATCACATTCATTGAAAGGTGTTGCCAAGCTTCCAAAAAACTACGAATTTCCTGAAATCTCAGCAAACATTTTTTCACCCAATCTTGATGATACTTGCAGTTAATGATCAGTACACCAATTCCACTTGGCTCACCAAATTTCGATCTTCTAGGTTAAACCGTTCCTTTGCAGTAACCGTTTTCATGTTTATGTTTCACTCTGTTTTCTCCTATATGGATACATGTAGTTGGAACTCTAAATCAAACACGGTTTGTGCTAGCTCTTTGAAACTTGGCAAAATAATGTAGTTCCAAGTTCAGTCGCTATGGTTTGTGTCCTATGGAAGTAGCCCCAAGCAGAAAATGATGAGAAACACATTCATTGAAAGGGGTTGCCAACTTTCATAAAAACTACGAGTTTCCTGAAATCTCAGCAAACATTTTTTCACCCAATCTTGATGATACTTGCAGGTAATGATCAGTACACCAGTCCCACTTGGCTCACCAAATTTCGTTCTTCTAGGTTAAACCGTTCCTTTGCAGTAACCGTTTTCATGTTTCACTCTGTTTTCTCCTATATGGATACATGTAGTTGGAACTCGAAATCAAACACGGTTTGTGCTAGCTCGTTGAAACTTTCACAATAATGTAGTTCCAAGTTCTATCAATATGTTTTGTGTCCTATTGAAGTAGCCCCAAGCAGAGAATGACGAAATCACTTTCATTGAAAGGGGTTGCCAAGCTTCCAAAAAACTACGAGTTTCCTGAAATGTCAGCAAATATTTTTGCACCCAATATTGATGATACTGGCAGGTAATGATCAGTACACCAGTCCCACTTGGCTCACCAAATTTCGTTCTTCTAGGTTAAACCGTTCCTTTGCAGTAACCGTTTTCATGTTTAGGTTTGACTCTGTTTTCTCCTATATGGATACATGTGGTTGGAAGTCTAAATCAAACACGGTTTGTGCTAGCTCTTTGAAACTTGGCACAATAATGTAGTTCCAAGTTCTATCGCAATGGTTTGTGTCCTATTGAAGTAGCCCCAAGCAGAGTCTGACGAGAATCACTTTCATTGGAAGGGGTTGTAAAGCTTCCAAAATACTACGAGTTTCCTGAAATCTCAGCAAACATTTTTTCACCCAATATTGATGATACTGGCAGGTAATGAAAGTACACCAATCCCACTTGGCTCAATAAATTTCGTTCTTCTAGGTTAAACAGTTCCTTTGCAGTAACCGTTTTCATGTTTAGGTTTCACTCTGTTTTCTCCTATATGGATACATGTAGTTGGAACTCTAAATCAAACACGGTTTGTGCTAGCTCTTTGAAACTTGGCACAATAATGTAGTTCCAAGTTCTATCGCTATGGTTGTGTCCTATTGAAGTAGCCCCAAGCAGAGACTGACGAGAATCACTTTCATTGAAAATGGGTTCCCAAGCTTCCAAAAAACAACGAGTTTCCTGAAGTCTCAGCAAACATTTTTTTCACCCAATCTTGATGATACTTGCAGGTAATGATCAGTACACCAATTCCACTTGGCTCACCAAATTTCGATCTTCTAGGTTAAACCGGTCGTTTGCAGTTACCGTTTTCATGTTTAGGTTTCACTCTGTATTCTCCTATATGGATACATGTAGTTGGAACTCGAAATCAAACACGGTTTGTGCTAGCTCTTTGAAACTTGGCACAATAATGTAGTTCCAAGTTCTATCGCTATGGTTTGTGTCCTATGGAAGTAGCCCCAAGCAGAGACTGATGAGAATCACATTCATTGGAAGGGGTTGCCAAGCTTCCAAAAAACTACGAGTTTCCTGAAATCTCAGCAAACATTTTTTCACCCAAACTTGGTGATACAGGCAGGTAATGATCAGTACACCAGTCACACTTGGCTAACAAAATTTCGATCTTCTAGGTTAAACCATTCCTTTGCAGTAACCGTTTTCATGTTTAGGTTTCACTCTGTTTTCTCCTATATGGATACATGTAGTTGGAACTCTAAATCAAACACGGTTTGTGCTAGCTCTTTGAAACTTGGCACAGTAATGTAGTTCCAAGTTCTATCGCTATGGTTTGTGTCCTATTGAAGTAGCCCCAAGCAGAGACTGACGAGAATCACTTTCATTGGAAGGGGTTGTAAAGCTTCCAAAATACTACGAGTTTCCTGAAATCTCAGCAAACATTTTTTCACCCAATATTGATGATACTGGCAGGTAATGAAAGTACACCAATCCCACTTGGCTCAATAAATTTCGTTCTTCTAGGTTAAACCGTTCCTTTGCAGTAACCGTTTTCATGTTTAGGTTTCACTCTGTTTTCTCCTATATGGATACATGTAGTTGGAACTCTAAATCAAACACGGTTTGTGCTAGCTCTTTGAAACTTGGCAAAATAATGTAGTTCCAAGTTCAGTCGCTATGGTTTGTGTCCTATGGAAGTAGCCCCAAGCAGAAAATGATGAGAATCACATTCATTGAAAGGGGTTGCCAACCTTCATAAAAACTACGAGTTTCCTGAAATCTCAGCAAACATTTTTTCACCCAATCTTGATGATACTTGCAGGTAATGATCAGTACACCAGTCCCACTTGGCTCACCAAATTTCGTTCTTCTAGGTTAAACCGTTCCTTTGCAGTAACCGTTTTCATGTTTCACTCTGTTTTCTCCTATATGGATACATGTAGTTGGAACTCGAAATCAAACACGGTTTGTGCTAGCTCTTTGAAACTTTTCACAATAATGTAGTTCCAAGTTCTATCGCTATATTTTGTGTCCTATTGAAGTAGCCCCAAGCAGAGAATGACGAGAATCACTTTCATTGAAAGGGGTTGCCAAGCTTCCAAAAAACTACGAGTTTCCTGAAATGTCAGCAAACATTTTTTCACCCAATATTGATGATACTTGCAGGTAATGATCAGTACACCAATCCCACTTGGCTCACCAAATTTCGTTCTTCTAGGTTAAACCGTTCCTTTGCAGTAACCGTTTTCATGATTAGGTTTCACTCTGTTTTCTCCTATATGGATACATGTATTTGGAACTCTAAATCAAACACGGTTTGTGCTAGCTCTTTGAAACTTGGCACAATAATGTAGTTCCAAGTTCTATCGCTATGGTTTGTGTCCTATTAAAGTAGCCCCAAGCAGAGACTAACGAGAATCACATTCATTGAAAGGGGTTGCCAAGCTTCCAAAAATCTACAAGTTTCCTGAAATCTCAGCAATCATTTTTCACCCAATATTGATGATACTTGCAGGTATTGATCAGTACACCAATTCCACATGGCTCACCAAATTTCGATCTTCTAGGTTAAACCGTTCCTTTGCAGTAACCGTTTTCATGTTTATGTTTGACTCTGTTTTCTTCTATATGGATACATGTAGTTGGAACTCTAAATCAAACACGGTTTGTGCTAGCTCTTTGAAACTTGGCAAAATAATGTAGTTCCAAGTTCAATCGCTATGGTTTGTGTCCTATGGAAGTAGCCCCAAGCAGAAAATGATGAGAAACACATTCATTGAAAGGGGTTGCCAACTTTCATAAAAACTACGAGTTTCCTGAAATCTCAGCAAACATTTTTTCACCCAATCTTGATGATACTTGCAGGTAATGATCAGTACACCAGTCCCACTTGGCTCACCAAATTTCGTTCTTCTAGGTTAAACCGTTCCTTTGCAGTAACCGTTTTCATGTTTCACTCTGTTTTCTCCTATATGGATACATGTAGTTGGAACTCGAAATCAAACACGGTTTGTGCTAGCTCGTTGAAACTTTTCACAATAATGTAGTTCCAAGTTCTATCAATATGTTTTGTGTCCTATTGAAGTAGCCCCAAGCAGAGAATGACGAAAATCACTTTCATTGAAAGGGGTTGCCAAGCTTCCAAAAAACTACGAGTTTCCTGAAATGTCAGCAAATATTTTTGCAGCCAATATTGATGATACTGGCAAGTAATGATCAGTACACCAGTCCCACTTGGCTCACCAAATTTCGTTCTTCTAGGTTAAACCGTTCCTTGCAGTAACCGTTTCATGTTTAGGTTTGATTCTGTTTTCTCCTATATGGATACATGTGGTTGGAAGTCTAAATCAAACACGGTTTGTGCTAGCTCTTTGAAACTTGGCACAATAATGTAGTTCCAAGTTCTATCGCAATGGTTTGTGTCCTATTGAAGTAGCCCCAAGCAGAGTCTGACGAGAATCACTTTCATTGGAAGGGGTTGTAAAGCTACCAAAATACTACGAGTTTCCTGAAATCTCAGCAAACATTTTTTCACCCAATATTGATGATACTGGCAGGTAATGAAAGTACACCAATCCCACTTGGCTCAATAAATTTCGTTCTTCTAGGTTAAACCGTTCCTTTGCAGTAACCGTTTTCATGTTTAGGTTTCACTCTGTTTTCTCCTATATGGATACATGTAGTTGGAACTCTAAATCAAACACGGTTTGTGCTAGCTCTTTGAACTTGGCAAAATAATGTAGTTCCAAGTTCAATCGCTATGGTTTGTGTCCTATGGAAGTAGCCCCAAGCAGAAAATGATGAGAATCACATTCATTGAAAGGGGTTGCCAACCTTCATAAAAACTACGAGTTTCCTGAAATCTCAGCAAACATTTTTTCACCCAATCTTGATGATACTTGCAGGTAATGATCAGTACACCAGTCCCACTTGGCTCACCAAATTTCGTTCTTCTAGGTTAAACCGGTCCTTTGCAGTAACCGTTTTCATGTTTCACTCTGTTTTCTCCTATATGGATACATGTAGTTGGAACTCTAAATCAAACACGGTTTGTGCTAGCTCTTTGAAACTTGGCACAATAATGTAGTTCCAAGTTCTATCGCTATGGTTGTGTCCTATTGAAGTAGCCCCAAGCAGAGACTGACGAGAATCACTTTCATTGAAATGGGTTCCCAAGCTTCCAAAAAACAACGAGTTTCCTGAAGTCTCAGCAAACATTTTTTTCACCCAATCTTGATGATACTTGCAGGTAATGATCAGTACACCAATTCCACTTGGCTCACCAAATTTCGATCTTCTAGTTAAACCGGTCGTTTGCAGTTACCGTTTTCATGTTTAGGTTTCACTCTGTATTCTCCTATATGGATACATGTAGTTGGAACTCGAAATCAAACACGGTTTGTGCTAGCTCTTTGAAACTTGGCACAGTAATGTAGTTCCAAGTTCTATTGCTATGGTTTGTGTCCTATGGAAGTAGCCCAAGCAGAGACTGACGAGAATCACTTTCATTGGAAGGGGTTGTAAAGCTTCCAAAATACTACGAGTTTCCTGAAATCTCAGCAAACATTTTTTCACCCAATATTGATGATACTGGCAGGTAATGAAAGTACACCAATCCCACTTGGCTCAATAAATTTCGTTCTTCTAGGTTAACCGTTCCTTTGCAGTAACCGTTTTCATGTTTAGGTTTCACTCTGTTTTCTCCTATATGGATACATGTAGTTGGAACTCTAAATCAAACACGGTTTGTGCTAGCTCTTTGAAACTTGGCAAAATAATGTAGTTCCAAGTTCAGTCGCTATGGTTTGTGTCCTATGGAAGTAGCCCCAAGCAGAAAATGATGAGAATCACATTCATTGAAAGGGTTGCCAACCTTCATAAAAACTACGAGTTTCCTGAAATCTCAGCAAACATTTTTTCACCCAATCTTGATGATACTTGCAGGTAATGATCAGTACACCAGTCCCACTTGGCTCACCAAATTTCGTTCTTCTAGGTTAAACCGTTCCTTTGCAGTAACCGTTTTCATGTTTCACTCTGTTTTCTCCTATATGGATACATGTAGTTGGAACTCGAAATCAAACACGGTTTGTGCTAGCTCTTTGAAACTTTTCACAATAATGTAGTTCCAAGTTCTATCGCTATATTTTGTGTCCTATTGAAGTAGCCCCAAGCAGAGAATGACGAGAATCACTTTCATTGAAAGGGGTTGCCAAGCTTCCAAAAACTACGAGTTTCCTGAAATGTCAGCAAACATTTTTTCACCCAATATTGATGATACTTGCAGGTAATGATCAGTACACCAATCCCACTTGGCTCACCAAATTTCGTTCTTCTAGGTTAAACTGTTCCTTTGCAGTAACCGTTTTCATGATTAGGTTTCACTCTGATTTCTCCTATATGGATACATGTATTTGGAACTCTAAATCAAACACGGTTTGTGCTAGCTCTTTGAAACTTGGCACAATAATGTAGTTCCAAGTTCTATCGCTATGGTTTGTGTCCTATTAAAGTAGCCCCAAGCAGAGACTGACGAGAATCACATTCATTGAAAGGGTTGCCAAGCTTCCAAAAAACTACAAGTGTCCTGAAATCTCAGCAATCATTTTTCACCCAATATTGATGATACTTGCAGGTATTGATCAGTACACCAATTCCACATGGCTCACCAAATTTCGATCTTCTAGGTTAAACCGTTCCTTTGCAGTAACCGTTTTCATGTTTATGTTTGACTCTGTTTTCTTCTATATGGATACATGTAGTTGGAACTCTAAATCAAACACGGTTTATGCTAGCTCTTTGAAACCTGGCACAATAATGCAGTTCCAAGTTCTATCGCAATGGTTTGTTTCCTATTGAAGTAGCCTCAAGCAGAGACTGACGAGAATCACATTCATTGAAAGGTGTTGCCAAGCTTCCAAAAAACTACGAATTTCCTGAAATCTCAGCAAACATTTTTTCACCCAATCTTGATGATACTTGCAGGTAATGATCAGTACACCAATTCCACTTGGCTCACCAAATTTCGATCTTCTAGGTTAAACCGTTCCTTTGCAGTAACCGTTTTCATGTTCAGGTTTCACTCTGTTTTCTCCTATATGGATACATGTAGTTGGAACTCTAAATCAAACACGGTTTGTGCTAGCTCTTTGAAACTTGGCAAAATAATGTAGTTCCAAGTTCAATCGCTATGGTTTGTGTCCTATGGAAGTAGCCCCAAGCAGAAAATGATGAGAAACACATTCATTGAAAGGGGTTGCCAACTTTCATAAAAACTACGAGTTTCCTGAAATCTCAGCAAACATTTTTTCACCCAATCTTGATGATACTTGCAGGTAATGATCAGTACACCAGTCCCACTTGGCTCACCAAATTTCGTTCTTCTAGGTTAAACCGTTCCTTTGCAGTAACCGTTTTCATGTTTCACTCTGTTTTCTCCTATATGGATACATGTAGTTGGAACTCGAAATCAAACACGGTTCGTGCTAGCTCGTTGAAACTTTTCACAATAATGTAGTTCCAAGTTCTATCAATATGTTTTGTGTCCTATTGAAGTAACCCCAAGCAGAGAATGACGAAAATCACTTTCATTGAAAGGGGTTGCCAAGCTTCCAAAAAACTACGAGTTTCCTGAAATGTCAGCAAATATTTTTGCACCCAATATTGATGATACTGGCACGTAATGATCAGTACACCAGTCCCACTTGGCTCACCAAATTTCGTTCTTCTAGGTTAAACCGTTCCTTTGCAGTAACCGTTTTCATGTTTAGGTTTGATTCTGTTTTCTCCTATATGGATACATGTGGTTGGAAGTCTAAATCAAACACGGTTTGTGCTAGCTCTTTGAAACTTGGCACAATAATGTAGTTCCAAGTTCTATCGCAATGGTTTGTGTCCTATTGAAGTAGCCCCAAGCAGAGTCTGACGAGAAATCACTTTCATTGGAAGGGGTTGTAAAGCTACCAAAATACTACGAGTTTCCTGAAATCTCAGCAAACATTTTTTCACCCAATATTGATGATACTGGCAGGTAATGAAAGTACACCAATCCCACTTGGCTCAATAAAATTTCGTTCTTCTAGGTTAAACCGTTCCTTTGCAGTAACCGTTTTCATGTTTAGGTTTCACTCTGTTTTCTCCTATATGGATACATGTAGTTGGAACTCTAAATCAAACACGGTTTGTGCTAGCTCTTTGAAACTTGGCAAAATAATGTAGTTCCAAGTTCAATCGCTATGGTTTGTGTCCTATGGAAGTAGCCCCAAGCAGAAAATGATGAGAATCACATTCATTGAAAGGGGTTGCCAACCTTCATAAAAACTACGAGTTTCCTGAAATCTCAGCAAACATTTTTTCACCCAATCTTGATGATACTTGCAGGTAATGATCAGTACACCAGTCCCACTTGGCTCACCAAATTTCGTTCTTCTAGGTTAAACCGGTCCTTTGCAGTAACCGTTTTCATGTTTCACTCTGTTTTCTCCTATATGGATACATGTAGTTGGAACTCTAAATCAAACACGGTTTGTGCTAGCTCTTTGAAACTTGGCACAATAATGTAGTTCCAAGTTCTATCGCTATGGTTGTGTCCTATTGAAGTAGCCCCAAGCAGAGACTGACGAGAATCACTTTCATTGAAATGGGTTCCCAAGCTTCCAAAAAACAACGAGTTTCCTGAAGTCTCAGCAAACATTTTTTTCACCCAATCTTGATGATACTTGCAGGTAATGATCAGTACACCAATTCCACTTGGCTCACCAAATTTCGATCTTCTAGGTTAAACCGGTCGTTTGCAGTTACCGTTTTCATGTTTAGGTTTCACTCTGTATTCTCCTATATGGATACATGTAGTTGGAACTCGAAATCAAACACGGTTTGTGCTAGCTCTTTGAAACTTGGCACAATAATGTAGTTCCAAGTTCTATCGCTATGGTTTGTGTCCTATGGAAGTAGCCCCAAGCAGAGACTGATGAGAATCACATTCATTGGAAGGGGTTGCCAAGCTTCCAAAAAACTACGAGTTTCCTGAAATCTCAGCAAACATTTTTTCACCCAAACTTGGTGATACAGGCAGGTAATGATCAGTACACCAGTCACACTTGGCTAACAAAATTTCGATCTTCTAGGTTAAACCATTCCTTTGCAGTAACCGTTTTCATGTTTAGGTTTCACTCTGTTTTCTCCTATATGGATACATGTAGTTGGAACTCTAAATCAAACACGGTTTGTGCTAGCTCTTTGAAACTTGGCACAGTAATGTAGTTCCAAGTTCTATTGCTATGGTTTGTGTCCTATTGAAGTAGCCCCAAGCAGAGACTGACGAGAATCACTTTCATTGGAAGGGGTTGTAAAGCTTCCAAAATACTACGAGTTTCCTGAAATCTCAGCAAACATTTTTTCACCCAATATTGATGATACTGGCAGGTAATGAAAGTACACCAATCCCACTTGGCTCAATAAATTTCGTTCTTCTAGGTTAAACCGTTCCTTTGCAGTAACCGTTTTCATGTTTAGGTTTCACTCTGTTTTCTCCTATATGGATACATGTAGTTGGAACTCTAAATCAACACGGTTTGTGCTAGCTCTTTGAAACTTGGCAAAATAATGTAGTTCCAAGTTCAGTCGCTATGGTTTGTGTCCTATGGAAGTAGCCCCAAGCAGAAATGATGAGAATCACATTCATTGAAAGGGGTTGCCAACCTTCATAAAAACTACGAGTTTCCTGAAATCTCAGCAAACATTTTTTCACCCAATCTTGATGATACTTGCAGGTAATGATCAGTACACCAGTCCCACTTGGCTCACCAAATTTCGTTCTTCTAGGTTAAACCGTTCCTTTGCAGTAACCGTTTTCATGTTTCACTCTGTTTTCTCCTATATGGATACATGTAGTTGGAACTCGAAATCAAACACGGTTTGTGCTAGCTCTTTGAAACTTTTCACAATAATGTAGTTCCAAGTTCTATCGCTATATTTTGTGACCTATTGAAGTAGCCCCAAGCAGAGAATGACGAGAATCACTTTCATTGAAAGGGGGTTGCCAAGCTTCCAAAAAACTACGAGTTTCCTGAAATGTCAGCAAACATTTTTTCACCCAATATTGATGATACTTGCAGGTAATGATCAGTACACCAATCCCACTTGGCTCACCAAATTTCGTTCTTCTAGGTTAAACTGTTCCTTTGCAGTAACCGTTTTCATGATTAGGTTTCACTCTGTTTTCTCCTATATGGATACATGTATTTGGAACTCTAAATCAAACACGGTTTGTGCTAGCTCTTTGAAACTTGGCACAATAATGTAGTTCCAAGTTCTATCGCTATGGTTTGTGTCCTATTAAAGTAGCCCCAAGCAGAGACTGACGAGAATCACATTCATTGAAAGGGGGTTGCCAAGCTTCCAAAAAACTACAAGTGTCCTGAAATCTCAGCAATCATTTTTCACCCAATATTGATGATACTTGCAGGTATTGATCAGTACACCAATTCCACATGGCTCACCAAATTTCGATCTTCTAGGTTAAACCGTTCCTTTGCAGTAACCGTTTTCATGTTTATGTTTGACTCTGTTTTCTTCTATATGGATACATGTAGTTGGAACTCTAAATCAAACACGGTTTATGCTAGCTCTTTGAAACTTGGCACAATAATGCAGTTCCAAGTTCTATCGCAATGGTTTGTTTCCTATTGAAGTAGCCTCAAGCAGAGACTGACGAGAATCACATTCATTGAAAGGTGTTGCCAAGCTTCCAAAAAACTACGAATTTCCTGAAATCTCAGCAAACATTTTTTCACCCAATCTTGATGATACTTGCAGGTAATGATCAGTACACCAATTCCACTTGGCTCACCAAATTTCGATCTTCTAGGTTAAACCGTTCCTTTGCAGTAACCGTTTTCATGTTTAGGTTTCACTCTGTTTTCTCCTATATGGATACATGTAGTTGGAACTCTAAATCAAACACGGTTTGTGCTAGCTCTTTGAAACTTGGCAAAATAATGTAGTTCCAAGTTCAATCGCTATGGTTTGTGTCCTATGGAAGTAGCCCCAAGCAGAAAATGATGAGAAACACATTCATTGAAAGGGGTTGCCAACTTTCATAAAAACTACGAGTTTCCTGAAATCTCAGCAAACATTTTTTCACCCAATCTTGATGATACTTGCAGGTAATGATCAGTACACCAGTCCCACTTGGCTCACCAAATTTCGTTCTTCTAGGTTAAACCGTTCCTTTGCAGTAACCGTTTTCATGTTTCACTCTGTTTTCTCCTATATGGATACATGTAGTTGGAACTCGAAATCAAACACGGTTGTGCTAGCTCGTTGAAACTTTTTACAATAATGTAGTTCCAAGTTCTATCAATATGTTTTGTGTCCTATTGAAGTAGCCCAAGCAGAGAATGACGAAAATCACTTTCATTGAAAGGGGTTGCCAAGCTTCCAAAAAACTACGAGTTTCCTGAAATGTCAGCAAATATTTTTGCACCCAATATTGATGATACTGGCAGGTAATGATCAGTACACCAGTCCCACTTGGCTCACCAAATTTCGTTCTTCTAGGTTAAACCGTTCCTTTGCAGTAACCGTTTTCATGTTTAGGTTTGACTCTGTTTTCTCCTATATGGATAAATGTGGTTGGAAGTCTAAATCAAACACGGTTTGTGCTAGCTCTTTGAAACTTGGCACAATAATGTAGTTCCAAGTTCTATCGCAATGGTTTGTGTCCTATTGAAGTAGCCCCAAGCAGAGTCTGACGAGAATCACTTTCATTGGAAGGGGTTGTAAAGCTTCCAAAATACTACGAGTTTCCTGAAATCTCAGCAAACATTTTTTCACCCAATATTGATGATACTGGCAGGTAATGAAAGTACACCAATCCCACTTGGCTCAATAAATTTCGTTCTTCTAGGTTAAACGTTCCTTTGCAGTAACCGTTTTCATGTTTAGGTTTCACTCTGTTTTCTCCTATATGGATACATGTAGTTGGAACTCTAAATCAAACACGGTTTGTGCTAGCTCTTTGAAACTTGGCAAAATAATGTAGTTCCAAGTTCAATCGCTATGGTTTGTGTCCTATGGAAGTAGCCCCAAGCAGAAAATGATGAGAATCACATTCATTGAAAGGGGTTGCCAACCTTCATAAAAACTACGAGTTTCCTGAAATCTCAGCAAACATTTTTTCACCCAATCTTGATGATACTTGCAGGTAATGATCAGTACACCAGTCCCACTTGGCTCACCAAATTTCGTTCTTCTAGGTTAAACCGGTCCTTTGCAGTAACCGTTTTCATGTTTCACTCTGTTTTCTCCTATATGGATACATGTAGTTGGAACTCTAAATCAAACACGGTTTGTGCTAGCTCTTTGAAACTTGGCACAATAATGTAGTTCCAAGTTCTATCGCTATGGTTGTGTCCTATTGAAGTAGCCCCAAGCAGAGACTGACGAGAATCACTTTCATTGAAATGGGTTCCCAAGCTTCCAAAAAACAACGAGTTCCTGAAGTCTCAGCAAACATTTTTTTCACCCAATCTTGATGATACTTGCAGGTAATGATCAGTACACCAATTCCACTTGGCTCACCAAATTTCGATCTTCTAGGTTAAACCGGTCGTTTGCAGTTACCGTTTTCATGTTTAGGTTTCACTCTGTATTCTCCTATATGGATACATGTAGTTGGAACTCGAAATCAAACACGGTTTGTGCTAGCTCTTTGAAACTTGGCACAATAATGTAGTTCCAAGTTCTATCGCTATGGTTTGTGTCCTATGGAAGTAGCCCCAAGCAGAGACTGATGAGAATCACATTCATGGAAGGGGTTGCCAAGCTTCCAAAAAACTACGAGTTTCCTGAAATCTCAGCAAACATTTTTTCACCCAAACTTGGTGATACAGGCAGGTAATGATCAGTACACCAGTCACACTTGGCTAACAAAATTTCGATCTTCTAGGTTAAACCATTCCTTTGCAGTAACCGTTTTCATGTTTAGGTTTCACTCTGTTTTCTCCTATATGGATACATGTAGTTGGAACTCTAAATCAAACACGGTTTGTGCTAGCTCTTTGAAACGTGGCACAGTAATGTAGTTCCAAGTTCTATTGCTATGGTTTGTGTCCTATTGAAGTAGCCCCAAGCAGAGACTGACGAGAATCACTTTCATTGGAAGGGGTTGTAAAGCTTCCAAAATACTACGAGTTTCCTGAAATCTCAGCAAACATTTTTTCACCCAATATTGATGATACTGGCAGGTAATGAAAGTACACCAATCCCACTTGGCTCAATAAATTTCGTTCTTCTAGGTTAAACCGTTCCTTTGCAGTAACCGTTTTCATGTTTAGGTTTCACTCTGTTTTCTCCTATATGGATACATGTAGTTGGAACTCTAAATCAAACACGGTTTGTGCTAGCTCTTTGAAACTTGGCAAAATAATGTAGTTCCACGTTCAGTCGCTATGGTTTGTGTCCTATGGAAGTAGCCCCAAGCAGAAAATGATGAGAATCACATTCATTGAAAGGGGTTGCCAACCTTCATAAAAACTACGAGTTTCCTGAAATCTCAGCAAACATTTTTTCACCCAATCTTGATGATACTTGCAGGTAATGATCAGTACACCAGTCCCACTTGGCTCACCAAATTTCGTTCTTCTAGGTTAAACCGTTCCTTTGCAGTAACCCGTTTTCATGTTTCACTCTGTTTTCTCCTATATGGATACATGTAGTTGGAACTCGAAATCAAACACGGTTTGTGCTAGCTCTTTGAAACTTTTCACAATAATGTAGTTCCAAGTTCTATCGCTATATTTTGTGTCCTATTGAAGTAGCCCCAGCAGAGAATGACGAGAATCACTTTCATTGAAAGGGGTTGCCAAGCTTCCAAAAAACTACGAGTTTCCTGAAATGTCAGCAAACATTTTTTCACCCAATATTGATGATACTTGCAGGTAATGATCAGTACCCCAATCCCACTTGGCTCACCAAATTTCGTTCTTCTAGGTTAAACTGTTCCTTTGCAGTAACCGTTTTCATGATTAGGTTTCACTCTGTTTTCTCCTATATGGATACATGTATTTGGAACTCTAAATCAAACACGGTTTGTGCTAGCTCTTTGAAACTTGGCACAATAATGTAGTTCCAAGTTCTATCGCTATGGTTTGTGTCCTATTAAAGTAGCCCAAGCAGAGACTGACGAGAATCACATTCATTGAAAGGGGTTGCCAAGCTTCCAAAAAACTACAAGTGTCCTGAAATCTCAGCAATCATTTTTCACCCAATATTGATGATACTTGAAGGTATTGATCAGTACACCAATTCCACATGGCTCACCAAATTTCGATCTTCTAGGTTAAACCGTTCCTTTGCAGTAACCGTTTTCATGTTTATGTTTGACTCTGTTTTCTTCTATATGGATACATGTAGTTGGTTGGAACTCTAAATCAAACACGATTTATGCTAGCTCTTTGAAACCTGGCACAATAATGCAGTTCCAAGTTCTATCGCAATGGTTTGTTTCCTATTGAAGTAGCCTCAAGCAGAGACTGACGAGAATCACATTCATTGAAAGGTGTTGCCAAGCTTCCAAAAACTACGAATTTCCTGAAATCTCAGCAAACATTTTTTCACCCAATCTTGATGATACTTGCAGGTAATGATCAGTACACCAATTCCACTTGGCTCACCAAATTTCGATCTTCTAGGTTAAACCGTTCCTTTGCAGTAACCGTTTTCATGTTCAGGTTTCACTCTGTTTTCTCCTATATGGATACATGTAGTTGGAACTCTAAATCAAACACGGTTTGTGCTAGCTCTTTGAAACTTGGCAAAATAATGTAGTTCCAAGTTCAATCGCTATGGTTTGTGTCCTATGGAAGTAGCCCCAAGCAGAAAATGATGAGAAACACATTCATTGAAAGGGTTGCCAACTTTCATAAAAACTACGAGTTTCCTGAAATCTCAGCAAACATTTTTTCACCCAATCTTGATGATACTTGCAGGTAATGATCAGTACACCAGTCCCACTTGGCTCACCAAATTTCGTTCTTCTAGGTTAAACCGTTCCTTTGCAGTAACCGTTTTCATGTTTCACTCTGTTTTCTCCTATATGGATACATGTAGTTGGAACTCGAAATCAAACACGGTTTGTGCTAGCTCGTTGAAACTTTTCACAATAATGTAGTTCCAAGTTCTATCAATATGTTTTGTGTCCTATTGAAGTAGCCCCAAGCAGAGAATGACGAAAATCACTTTCATTGAAAGGGGTTGCCAAGCTTCCAAAAAACTACGAGTTTCCTGAAATGTCAGCAAATATTTTTGCACCCAATATTGATGATACTGGCACGTAATGATCAGTACACCAGTCCCACTTGGCTCACCAAATTTCGTTCTTCTAGGTTAAACCGTTCCTTTGCAGTAACCGTTTTCATGTTTAGGTTTGATTCTGTTTTCTCCTATATGGATACATGTGGTTGGAAGTCTAAATCAAACACGGTTTGTGCTAGCTCTTTGAAACTTGGCACAATAATGTAGTTCCAAGTTCTATCGCAATGGTTTGTGTCCTATTGAAGTAGCCCCAAGCAGAGTCTGACGAGAATCACTTTCATTGGAAGGGGTTGTAAAGCTTCCAAAATACTACGAGTTTCCTGAAATCTCAGCAAACATAATTTCATCCAATATTGATGATACTGGCAGGTAATGAAAGTACACCAATCCCACTTGGCTCAATAAATTTCGTTCTTCTAGGTTAAACCGTTCCTTTGCAGTAACCGTTTTCATGTTTAGGTTTCACTCTGTTTTCTCCTATATGGATACATGTAGTTGGAACTCTAAATCAAACACGGTTTGTGCTAGCTCTTTGAAACTTGGCAAAATAATGTAGTTCCAAGTTCAATCGCTATGGTTTGTGTCCTATGGAAGTAGCCCCAAGCAGAAAATGATGAGAATCACATTCATTGAAAGGGGTTGCCAACCTTCATAAAAACTACGAGTTTCCTGAAATCTCAGCAAACATTTTTTCACCCAATCTTGATGATACTTGCAGGTAATGATCAGTACACCAGTCCCATTTGGCTCACCAAATTTCGTTCTTCTAGGTTAAACCGGTCCTTTGCAGTAACCGTTTTCATGTTTCACTCTGTTTTCTCCTATATGGATACATGTAGTTGGAACTCTAAATCAAACACGGTTTGTGCTAGCTCTTTGAAACTTGGCACAATAATGTAGTTCCAAGTTCTATCGCTATGGTTGTGTCCTATTGAAGTAGCCCCAAGCAGAGACTGACGAGAATCACTTTCATTGAAATGGGTTCCCAAGCTTCCAAAAAACAACGAGTTTCCTGAAGTCTCAGCAAACATTTTTTTCACCCAATCTTGATGATACTTGCAGGTAATGATCAGTACACCAATTCCACTTGGCTCACCAAATTTCGATCTTCTAGGTTAAACCGGTCGTTTGCAGTTACCGTTTTCATGTTTAGGTTTCACTCTGTATTCTCCTATATGGATACATGTAGGTGGAACTCGAAATCAAACACGGTTTGTGCTAGCTCTTTGAAACTTGGCACAATAATGTAGTTCCAAGTTCTATCGCTATGGTTTGTGTCCTATGGAAGTAGCCCCAAGCAGAGACTGATGAGAATCACATTCATTGGAAGGGGTTGCCAAGCTTCCAAAAAACTACGAGTTTCCTGAAATCTCAGCAAACATTTTTTCACCCAAACTTGGTGATACAGGCAGGTAATGATCAGTATACCAGTCACACTTGGCTAACAAAATTTCGATCTTCTAGGTTAAACCATTCCTTTGCAGTAACCGTTTTCATGTTTAGGTTTCACTCTGTTTTCTCCTATATGGATACATGTAGTTGGAACTCTAAATCAAACACGGTTTGTGCTAGCTCTTTGAAACTTGGCACAATAATGTAGTTCCAAGTTCTGTCGCTATGGTTTGTGTCCTATTGAAGTAGCCCCAAGCAGAGACTGATGAGAATCACATTCATTGAAAGCGGTTGCCAAGCTTCCAAAAAACTACGAGTTTCCTGATATCTCAGCAAACATTTTTTCACCCAATCTTGAAGATACTTGCAGGTAATGATCAGCACACCAGTCCCACTTGGCTCACCAAATTTCGTTCTTCTAGGTTAAACCGTTCCTTTGCAGTAACCGTTTTCATGTTTAGGTTTCACTCTGTTTTCTCCTATATGGATACATGTAGTTGGAACTCTAAATCAAACACGGTTTGTGCTAACTCTTTGAAACTTGGCAAAATAATGTAGTTCCAAGTTCTGTCGCTATGGTTTGTGTCCTATGGAAGTAGCCTCAAGCAGAGACTGACGAGAATCACTTTCATTGAAAGGGGTTGCCAAGCTTCCAAAAAACTACGTGTTTCCTGAAATCTCAGCAAACATTTTTTCACCCAATCTTGATGATACCTGCAGGTAATGATTAGTACACCAATTCCACTTGGCTCACCAAATTTCGATCTTCTAGGCTAAACCGTTCCTTTGCAGTAACCGTTTTCATATTTAGGTTTCACTCTGTTTTCTCCTATATGGATACATGTAGTTGGAACTCTAAATCAAACACGGTTTGTGCTAGCTCTTTGAAACTTGGCAAAATAATGTAGTTCCAAGTTCAATCGCTATGGTTTGTGTCCTATGGAAGTAGCCCCAAGCAGAAAATGATGAGAATCACATTCATTGAAAGGGATTGCCAAGCTTCATAAAAACTACGAGTTTCCTGAAATCTCAGCAAACATTTTTTCACCCAATCTTGATGATACTGCAGGTAATGATCAGTACACCAGTCCCACTTGGCTCACCAAATTTCGTTCTTCTAGGTTAAACAGTTCTTTGCAGTAACCGTTTTAATGTTTCACTCTGTTTTCTCCTATATGGATACATGTAGTTGGAACTCTAAATCAAACACGGTTTGTGCTAGCTCTTTGAAACTTGGCACAAATAATGTAGTTCCAAGTTCTGTCGCTATGGTTTGTGTCCTATGGACGTAGCCCCAAGCAGAGACTGACGAGAATCACTTTCATTGAAAGGGGTGGCCACGCATCCAAAAAACTACGAGTTTCCTGAAATCTCAGCAAACTATTTTTTCACCCAATCTTGATGATACTGCAGGTAATGATCAGTACACCAATCCCACTTGGCTCACCAAATTTCGTTCTTGTTGGTTAAACCGTTCCTTTGCAGTAACCGTTTTCATGTTTATGTTTGACTCTGTTTTCTCCTATATGGATACATGTAGTTGGAACTCTAAATCAAACACGGTTTGTGCTAGCTCTTTGAAACTTGGCACAATAATGTAGTTCGAAGTTCTATCGCAATGGTTTGTGTCCTATTGAAGTAGCCCCAAGCAGAGTCTGACGAGAATCACTTTCATTGGAAGGGGTTGTAAAGTTCCAAAATACTACGAGTTTCCTGAAATCTCAGCAAACATTTTTTCACCCAAAATTGATGATACTGGCAGGTAATGAAAGTACACCAATCCAACTTGGCTCAATAAATTTCGTTCTTCTAGGTTAAACCGTTCCTTTGCAGTAACCGTTTTCATGTTTAGGTGTCACTCTGTTTTCTCCTATATGGATACATGTAGTTGGAACTCTAAATCAAACACGGTTTGTGCTAGCTCTTTGAAACTTGGCACAATAATGCAGTTCCAAGTTCTGTCGCTATGGTTTGTGTCCTATTGAAGTAGCCCCAAGCAGAGACTGACGAGAATCACATACATTGGAAAGGGTTGCCAAGCTTCCAAAAAAACTACGAGTTTCCTGAAATCTCAGCAAACATTTTTTCACCCAATCTTGATGATACAGGCAGGTTATGATCAGTACACCAGTCACACTTGGCTCACCAAATTTCGATCTTCTAGGTTAAACCATTCCTTTGCAGTAACCGTTTTCATGTTTAGGTTTCACTCTGTTTTCTCCTATATGGATACATATAGTTGGAACTCAAAATCAAACACGGTTTGTGCTAGCTCTTTGAAACTTGGCACAATAATGTAGTTCCAAGTTCTGTCGCTATGGTTTGTGTCCTATGGAAGTAGCCCAAAGCAGAGACTGACGAGAATCACTTTCATTGAAATATGTTGCCAAGCTTCCAAAAAACTACGAGTTTCCTGAAATCACAGCAAACGTTTTTTCACCCAATCTTGATGATACTTGCAGGTAATGATTAGTACACCAATTCCACTTGGCTCACCAAATTTCGTTCTTCTAGGTTAAACCGTTCCTTTGCAGTAACCGTTTTCATGTTTAGGTTTCACTCTGTTTTCTCCTATATGGATACATGTAGTTGGAACTCTAAATCAAACACGGTTTGTGCTAACTCTTTGAAACTTGGCAAAATAATATAGTTCCAAGCTCAATCGCTATGGTTTGTGTCCTATGGAAGTAGCCCCAAGCAGAAAATGATGAGAATCACATTCATTGAAAGGGGTTGCCAACTTTCATAAAAACTACGAGTTTCCTGAAATGTCAGCAAACATTTTTTCACCCAATATTGATGATACTTGCAGGTAATGATCAGTACACCAGTCCCACTTGGCTCACCAAATTTCGTTCTTCTAGGTTAAACCGTTCCTTTGCAGTAACCGTTTTCGTGATTAGGTTTCACTCTGTTTTCTCCTATATGGATACATGTAGTTGGAACTCTAAATCAAACACGGTTTGTGCTAGCTCTTTGAAACTTGGCACAATAATGTAGTTCCAAGTTCTATCGCTATGGTTGTGTCCTATTGAAGTAGCCACAAGCAGAGACTGACGAGAATCACTTTCATTGAAAGGGGTGGCCAAGCTTCCAAAAATTACGAGTTTCCTGAAATCTCAGCAAACATTTTTTCACCCAATCATGATGATACTTGCAGGTAATGATCAGTAAACCAATCCCACTTGGCTCACCAAATTTCGTTCTTGTTGGTTAAACCGTTCCTTTGCAATAACCGTTTTCATGTTTATGTTTGACTCTGTTTTCTCCTATATGGATACATGTAGTTGGAACTCTAAATCAAACACGGTTTGTGCTAGCTCTTTGAAACTTGGCACAATAATGTAGTTCGAAGTTCTATCGCAATGGTTTGTGTCCTATTGAAGTAGCCCCAAGCAGAGTCTGACGAGAATCACTTTCATTGGAAGGGGTTGTAAAGCTTCCAAAATACTACGAGTTTCCTGAAATCTCAGCAAACATTTTTTCACCCAATATTGATGACACTGGCAGGTAATGAAAGTACACCAATTCCACTTGGCTCAATAAATTTCGTTCTTCTAGGTTAAACCGTTCCTTTGCAGTAACCGTTTTCATGTTTAGGTTTCACTCTGTTTTCTCCTATATGGATACATGTAGTTGGAACTCTAAATCAAACACGGTTTGTGCTAGCTCTTTGAAACTTGGCACAATAATGCAGTTCCAAGTTCTGTCGCTATGGTTTGTGTCCTATGGAAGTAGCCCCAAGCAGAGACTGACGAGAATCACATACATTGGAAGGGGTTGCCAAGCTTCCAAAAAACTACGAGTTTCCTGAAATCTCAGCAAACATTTTTCACCCAATCTTGATGATACAGGCAGGTAATGATCAGTACACCAGTCACACTTGGCTCACCAAATTTCGATCTTCTAGGTTAAACCATTCCTTTGCAGTAACCGTTTTCATGTTTAGGTTTCACTCTGTTTTCTCCTATATGGATACATGTATTTGGAACTCTAAATGAAACACGGTTTGTGCTAGCTCTTTGAAACTTGGCACAATAATGCAGTTCCAAGTTCTGTCACTATGGTTTGTGTCCTATTGAAGTAGCCCCAAGCAGAGACTGACGAGAATCACATACATTGGAAAGGGTTGCCAAGCTTCCAAAAAACTACGAGTTTCCTGAAATCTCAGCAAACATTTTTTCACCCAATCTTGATGATACAGGCAGGTTATGATCAGTACACCAGTCACACATGGCTCACCAAATTTCGATCTTCTAGGTTAAACCATTCCTTTGCAGTAACCGTTTTCATGTTTAGGTTTCACTCTGTTTTCTCCTATATGGATACATATAGTTGGAACTCAAAATCAAACACGGTTTGTGCTAGCTCTTTGAAACTTGGCACAATAATGTAGTTCCAAGTTCTGTCGCTATGGTTTGTGTCCTATGGAAGTAGCCCAAAGCAGAGACTGACGAGAATCACTTTCATTGAAATATGTTGCCAAGCTTCCAAAAAACTACGAGTTTCCTGAAATCACAGCAAATGTTTTTTCACCCAATCTTGATGATACTTGCAGGTAATGATTAGTACACCAATTCCACTTGGCTCACCAAATTTCGTTCTTCTAGGTTAAACCGTTCCTTTGCAGTAACCGTTTTCATGTTTAGGTTTCACTCTGTTTTCTCCTATATGGATACATGTAGTTGGAACTCTAAATCAAACACGGTTTGTGCTAACTCTTTGAAACTTGGCAAAATAATATAGTTCCAAGCTCAATCGCTATGGTTTGTGTCCTATGGAAGTAGCCCCAAGCAGAAAATGAGAGAATCACATTCATTGAAAGGGGTTGCCAACTTTCATAAAAACTACGAGTTTCCTGAAATGTCAGCAAACATTTTTTCACCCAATATTGATGATACTTGCAGGTAATGATCAGTACACCAGTCCACTTGGCTCACCAAATTTCGTTCTTCTAGGTTAAACCGTTCCTTTGCAGTAACCGTTTTCGTGATTAGGTTTCACTCTGTTTTCTCCTATATGGATACATGTAGTTGGAACTCTAAATCAAACACGGTTTGTGCTAGCTCTTTGAAACTTGGCACAATAATGTAGTTCCAAGTTCTATCGCTATGGTTTGTGTCCTATTGAAGTAGCCCCAAGCAGAGACTGACGAGAATCACTTTCATTGAAAGGGGTGGCCAAGCTTCCAAAAAATTACGAGTTTCCTGAAATCTCAGCAAACATTTTTTCACCCAATCTTGATGATACTTGCAGGTAATGATCAGTAAACCAATCCCACTTGGCTCACCAAATTTCGTTCTTGTTGGTTAAACCGTTCCTTTGCAGTAACCGTTTTCATGTTTATGTTTGACTCTGTTTTCTCCTATATGGATACATGTAGTTGGAACTCTAAATCAAACACGGTTTGTGATAGCTCTTTGAAACTTGGCACAATAATGTAGTTCCAAGTTCTATCGCAATGGTTTGTGTCCTATTGAAGTAGCCCCAAGCAGAGTCTGACGAGAATCACTTTCATTGGAAGGGGTTGTAAAGCTTCCAAAATACTACGAGTTTCCTGAAATCTCAGCAAACATTTTTTCACCCAATATTGATGACACTGGCAGGTAATGAAAGTACACCAATTCCACTTGGCTCAATAAATTTCGTTCTTCTAGGTTAAACCGTTCCTTTGCAGTAACCGTTTTTCATGTTTAGGTTTCACTCTGTTTTCTCCTATATGGATACATGTAGTTGGAACTCTAAATCAAACACGGTTTGTGCTAGCTCTTTGAAACTTGGCACAATAATGCAGTTCCAAGTTCTGTCGCTATGGTTTGTGTCCTATGGAAGTAGCCCCAAGCAGAGACTGACGAGAATCACATACATTGGAAGGGGTTGCCAAGCTTCCAAAAAACTACGAGTTTCCTGAAATCTCAGCAAACATTTTTCACCCAATCTTGATGATACAGGCAGGTAATGATCAGTACACCAGTCACACTTGGCTCACCAAATTTCGATCTTCTAGGTTAAACCATTCCTTTGCAGTAACCGTTTTCATGTTTAGGTTTCACTCTGTTTTCTCCTATATGGATACATGTATTTGGAACTCTAAATGAAACACGGTTTGTGCTAGCTCTTTGAAACTTGGCATAATAATGTAGTTCCAAGTTCTATCGCTATGGTTTGTGTCCTATTGAAGTAGCCCCAAGCAGAGACTGACGATAAGCACATTCATTGAAAGGGGTTGCCAAGCTTCCAAAACACTACGAGTTTCCTGAAATCTCAGCAAACATTTTTTCACCCAATCTTGATGATACTTGCAGGTAATGATCAGTACACCAATTCCACTTGGCTCACCAAATTTGATCTTCTAGGTTAAACCGTTCCTTTGCAGTAACCGTTTTCATGTTTAGGTTTCACTCTGTTTAATCCTATATGGATACATGTAGTTGGAACTCTAAATCAAACACGGTTTGTGCTAGCTCTTTGAAACTTGGCACAATAATGTAGTTCCAAGTTCTATCGCTATGGTTTGTGTCCTATGGACGTAGCCCCAAGCAGAGACTGACGAGAATCACTTTCATTGAAAGGGGTGGCCACGCATCCAAAAAACTACGAGTTTCCCTGAAATCTCAGCAAACATTTTTTCACCCAATCTTGATGATACTGCAGGTAATGATCAGTACACCAATCCCACTTGGCTCACCAAATTTCGTTCTTGTTGGTTAAACCGTTCCTTTGCAGTAACCGTTTTCATGTTTATGTTTGACTCTGTTTTCTCCTATATGGATACATGTAGTTGGAACTCTAAATCAAACACGGTTTCTGCTAGCTCTTTGAAACTTGGCACAATAATGTAGTTCGAAGTTCTATCGCAATGGTTTGTGTCCTATTGAAGTAGCCCCAAGCAGAGTCTGACGAGAATCACTTTCATTGGAAGGGGTTGTAAAGTTCCAAAATACTACGAGTTTCCTGAAATCTCAGCAAACATTTTTTCACCCAAAATTGATGATACTGGCAGGTAATGAAAGTACACCAATCCAACTTGGCTCAATAAATTTCGTTCTTCTAGGTTAAACCGTTCCTTTGCAGTAACCGTTTTCATGTTTAGGTGTCACTCTGTTTTCTCCTATATGGATACATGTAGTTGGAACTCTAAATCAAACACGGTTTGTGCTAGCTCTTTGAAACTTGGCACAATAATGCAGTTCCAAGTTCTGTCGCTATGGTTTGTGTCCTATTGAAGTAGCCCCAAGCAGAGACTGACGAGAATCACATACATTGGAAAGGGTTGCCAAGCTTCCAAAAAACTACGAGTTTCCTGAAATCTCAGCAAACATTTTTTCACCCAATCTTGATGATACAGGCAGGTTATGATCAGTACACCAGTCACACTTGGCTCACCAAATTTCGATCTTCTAGGTTAAACCATTCCTTTGCAGTAACCGTTTTCATGTTTAGGTTTCACTCTGTTTTCTCCTATATGGATACATATAGTTGGAACTCAAAATCAAACACGGTTTGTGCTAGCTCTTTGAAACTTGACACAATAATGTAGTTCCAAGTTCTGTCGCTATGGTTTGTGTCCTATGGAAGTAGCCCAAAGCAGAGACTGACGAGAATCACTTTCATTGAAATATGTTGCCAAGCTTCCAAAAAACTACGAGTTTCCTGAAATCACAGCAAACGTTTTTTCACCCAATCTTGATGATACTTGCAGGTAATGATTAGTACACCAATTCCACTTGGCTCACCAAATTTCGTTCTTCTAGGTTAAACCGTTCCTTTGCAGTAACCGTTTTCATGTTTAGGTTTCACTCTGTTTTCTCCTATATGGATACATGTAGTTGGAACTCTAAATCAAACACGGTTTGTGCTAACTCTTTGAAACTTGGCAAAATAATATAGTTCCAAGCTCAATCGCTATGGTTTGTGTCCTATGGAAGTAGCCCCAAGCAGAAAATGATGAGAATCACATTCATTGAAAGGGGTTGCCAACTTTCATAAAACTACGAGTTTCCTGAAATGTCAGCAAACATTTTTTCACCCAATATTGATGATACTTGCAGGTAATGATCAGTACACCAGTCCCACTTGGCTCACCAAATTTCGTTCTTCTAGGTTAAACCGTTCCTTTGCAGTAACCGTTTTCATGATTAGGTTTCACTCTGTTTTCTCCTATATGGATACATGTAGTTGGAACTCTAAATCAAACACGGTTTGTGCTAGCTCTTTGAAACTTGGCACAATAATGTAGTTCCAAGTTCTATCGCTATGGTTTGTGTCCTATTGAAGTAGCCCCAAGCAGAGACTGACGAGAATCACTTTCATTGAAAGGGGTGGCCAAGCTTCCAAAAAATTACGAGTTTCCTGAAATCTCAGCAAACATTTTTTCACCCAATCTTGATGATACTTGCAGGTAATGATCAGTAAACCAATCCCACTTGGCTCACCAAATTTCGTTCTTGTTGGTTAACCGTTCCTTTGCAGTAACCGTTTTCATGTTTATGTTTGACTCTGTTTTCTCCTATATGGATACATGTAGTTGGAACTCTAAATCAAACACGGTTTGTGATAGCTCTTTGAAACTTGGCACAATAATGTAGTTCCAAGTTCTATCGCAATGGTTTGTGTCCTATTGAAGTAGCCCCAAGCAGAGTCTGACGAGAATCACTTTCATTGGAAGGGGTTGTAAAGCTTCCAAAATACTACGAGTTTCCTGAAATCTCAGCAAACATTTTTTCACCCAATATTGATGACACTGGCAGGTAATGAAAGTACACGAATTCCACTTGGCTCAATAAATTTCGTTCTTCTAGGTTAAACCGTTCCTTTGCAGTAACCGTTTTCATGTTTAGGTTTCACTCTGTTTTCTCCTATATGGATACATGTAGTTGGAACTCTAAATCAAACACGGTTTGTGCTAGCTCTTTGAAACTTGGCACAATAATGCAGTTCCAAGTTCTGTCGCTATGGTTTGTGTCCTATGGAAGTAGCCCCAAGCAGAGACTGACGAGAATCACATACATTGGAAGGGGTTGCCAAGCTTCCAAAAAACTACGAGTTTCCTGAAATCTCAGCAAACATTTTTCACCCAATCTTGATGATACAGGCAGGTAATGATCAGTACACCAGTCACACTTGGCTCACCAAATTTCGATCTTCTAGGTTAAACCATTCCTTTGCAGTAACCGTTTTCATGTTTAGGTTTCACTCTGTTTTCTCCTATATGGATACATGTATTTGGAACTCTAAATGAAACACGGTTTGTGCTAGCTCTTTGAAACTTGGCATAATAATGTAGTTCCAAGTTCTATCGCTATGGTTTGTGTCCTATTGAAGTAGCCCCAAGCAGAGACTGACGATAAGCACATTCATTGAAAGGGGTTGCCAAGCTTCCAAAACACTACGAGTTTCCTGAAATCTCAGCAAACATTTTTTCACCCAATCTTGATGATACTTGCAGGTAATGATCAGTACACCAATTCCACTTGGCTCACCAAATTTGATCTTCTAGGTTAAACCGTTCCTTTGCAGTAACCGTTTTCATGTTTAGGTTTCACTCTGTTTAATCCTATATGGATACATGTAGTTGGAACTCTAAATCAAACACGGTTTGTGCTAGCTCTTTGAAACTTGGCACAATAATGTAGTTCCAAGTTCTATCGCTATGGTTTGTGTCCTATTGAAGTAGCCCCAAGCAGAGACTGACGAAAATCACATTCATTGAAAGGGGTTGCCAAGCTTCCAAAAAACTACGAGTTTCCTGATATCTCAGCAAACATTTTTTCACCCAATCTTGATGATACTTGCAGGTAATGATCAGTACACCAGTCCCACTTGGCTCACCAAATTTCGTTCTTCTAGGTTAAACCGGTCCTTTGCAGTAACCGTTTTCATGTTTAGGTTTCACTCTTTTTTCTCCTATATGGATACATGTAGTTGGAACTCTAAATCAAACACGGTTTTTGCTAGCTCTTTGAAACTTGGCACAATAATGTAGTTCCAAGTTCTATCGCTATGGTTGGTGTCCTATTGAAGTAGCCCCAAGCAGAGACTGACGAGAATCACATTCATTGAAATGGCTTCCCAAGCTTCCAAAAAACTACGAGTTTCCTGAAATCTCAGCAAACATTTTTTCACCCAATCTTGATGATACTTGCAGGTAATGATCAGTACACCAATTCCACTTGGCTCACCAAATTTCGATCTTCTAGGTTAAACCGTTCCTTTGCAGTAACCGTTTTCATGTTTAGGTTTCACTCTGTTTTCTCCTATATGGATACATGTAGTTGGAACTCTAAATCAAACACGGTTTGCGCTAGCTCTTTGAAACTTGGCACAATAATGTAGTTCCAAGTTGTATCGCTATGGTTTGTGTCCTATTGAAGTAGCCCCAAGCAGAGACTGACGATAAGCACATTCATTGAAAGGGGTTGCCAAGCTTCCAAAAAAATACGAGTATGCTGAAATGTCAGCAAACATTTTTTCAACCAATCTTGATGATACTTGCAGGTAATGATCAGTACACCAATTCCACTTGGCTCACCAAATTTGATCTTCTAGGTTAAACCGTTCCTTTGCAGTAACCGTTTTCATATTTAGGTTTCACTCTGTTTTCTCCTATATGGATACATGTAGTTGGAACTCTAAATCAAACACGGTTTGTGCTAGCTCTTTGAAACTTGGCACAATAATGTAGTTCCAAGTTCTATCGCTATGGTTTGTGTCCTATTGAAGTAGCCCCAAGCAGAGACTGACGAGAATCACATTCATTGAAAGGGGTTGCCAAGCTTCCAAAAAACTACGAGTTTCCTGATATCTCAGCAAACATTTTTTCACCCAATCTTGATGATACTTGCAGGAAATCATCAGTACACCAGTCCCACTTGGCTCACCAAATTTCGTTCCTCTAGGTTAAACTGTTCCTTTGCAGTAACCGTTTTCATGTTTCACTCTGTTTTCTCCTATATGGATACATGTAGTTGGAACTGGAAATCAAACACGGTTTGTGCTAGCTCATTGAAACTTTTCACAATAATGTAGTTCCAAGTTCTATCGCTATGTTTTGTGTCCTATTGAAGTAGCCCCAAGCAGAGAATGACGAGAATCACTTTATTGAAAGGGGTTGCCAAGCTTCCAAAAAACTACGAGTTTCCTGAAATGTCAGCAAACATTTTTTCACCCAATATTGATGATACTTGCAGGTAATGAATCAGTACACCAGTCCCACTTGGCTCACCAAATTTCGTTCTTGTAGGTTAAACCGTTCCTTTGCAGTAACCGTTTTCATGATTAGGTTTCAGTCTGTTTTCTCCTATATGGATACATGTAGTTGGAACTCTAAATCAAACACGGTTTGTGCTAGCTCTTTGAAACCTGGCACAATAATGCAGTTCCAAGTTCTATCTCTATGGTTTGTGTCCTATTGAAGTAGCCCCAAGCAGAGACTGACGAGAATCACATTAATTGAAAGGGGTTGCCAAGCTTCCAAAAAACTACGAGTTTCCTGAAATCTCAGCAATCATTTTTTCAACCAATCTTGATGATACTTGCAGGTAATGATCAGTACACCAATTCCACTTGGCTCACCAAATTTGATCTTCTAGGTTAAACCGTTCCTTTGCAGTAACCGTTTTCATGTTTAGGTTTCACTCTGTTTTCTCCTATATGGATACATGTAGTTGGAACTCTAAATCAAACACGGTTTGTGCTAGCTCTTTGAAACTTGGCACAATAATGTAGTTCCAAGTTCTATCGCTATGGGTTGTGTCCTATTGAAGTAGCCCCAAGCAGAGACTGACGATAAGCACATTCATTGAAATGGGTTGCCAAGCTTCCAAAAAACTACGAGTTTCCTGAAATCTCAGCAAACATTTTTTTCACCCAATCTTGATGATACTTGCAGGTAATGATCAGCACACCAGTCCCACTTGGCTCACCA
>NW_027553439.1:0-38854 GCF_045843805.1 Urocitellus parryii
ATAGCGATAGAACTTGGAACTACATTATGGTGCCAAGTTTCAAACAGCTAGCACAAAACGTGTTTGATTTAGATTTTCAACTACAGGCATCCGTATAGAAGAAAACAGAGTGAAACCTAAACATGAAAACGGTTACTGTAAAGGAAAGGTTTAACTTAAAAGAACGAAACTTGGTTAGCCAAATGGGATTGGTGTACAGATCATTACCTGAAAGTATCATCAAGATAGGGTGAAAAAATGTTTGCTGAGATTTCCGGAAACTCGTAGTTTTTTGGAAGCTTGGCAACCCCTTTCAATGAAAGTGATTCTCGTCAGTCTCTGCTTGGGGCTACTTCAATAGGACACAAACCATAGTGATAGAACTTGGGTCTACATTATTGTGCCAAGTTTCAAAGAGCTAGCACAAACCGTGTTTGATTTAGAGTTCCAACTACATGTATCCATATAGGAGAAAACAGAGTGAAACCTAAACATGAAAACAGTGACTGCAAAGCAACGGTTTAACCTAGAAGAACGAAATTTGGTGAGCCAAGTGGGATTGGTGTACTGATCATTAAATGGAAGTATCATCAGTTTTGGGTGAAAAAATGTTTGCTGAGATTTCCGGAAACTCGTCGTTTTTGGAAGCTTGGCAACCCCTTTCAATGAAAGTGATTCTCGTCAGTCTCTGCTTGGGGCTACTTCAATAGGACACAAACCATAGTGATAGAACTTGGGTCTACATTATTGTGCCAAGTTTCAAAGAGCTAGCACAAACCGTGTTTGATTTAGAGTTCCAACTTCATGTATCCATATAGGAGAAAACAGAGTGAAACCTAAAAATGAAAACGGTTACTGTAAAGGAAAGGTTTAACTTAAAAGAACGAAACTTGGTGAGCCAAATGGGATTGGTGTACTGATCATTACCTGAAAGTATCTTCAAGATAGGGTGAAAAAATGTTTGCTGAGATTTTCGGAAACTCGTAGTTTTTTGGAAGCTTGGCAACCCCTTTCAATGACAGTGATTCTCGTCAGTCTCTGCTTGGGGCTACTTCAATAGGACACAAACCATAGCGATAGAACTTGGGTCTACATTATTTTGACAAGTTTCAAAGAGCTAGCATGAACCGTGTTTGATTTAGAGTTCCAAATACATGTATCCATATAGGAGAAAACAGAGTGAAACCTAAACATGAAAACGGTGACTGCAACGGAACGGTTTAACCTAGAAGAACGAAATTTGGTGAGCCAAGTGGGATTGGTGTCCTGATCATTACCTGCAAGTATCATCAAGATTGGGTGAAAAAATGTTTGCTGAGATTTCCGGAAACTCGTAGTTTTTTGGAAGCTTGGCAACCCCTTTCAATGAAAGTGATTCTCGTCAGTCTCTGCTTGGGGCTACTTCAATAGGACAAAAACGATAGCGTTACAACTTGGAACTACATTATTGTGCCAAGTTTCAAAGAGCTAGCAGAAACCGTGTTTTCATTTAGAGTTCCATCTACTGGCATCCGTATAAGAGAAAACAGAGTGAAACCTAAACATGAAAACGGTTACTGTAAAGGAAAGGTTTAACCTAGAAGAACGAAATTTGGTGAGCCAACTGGGATTGGTGTACTGATCATTAACTGAAAGTATCATCAAGATAGGGTGAAAAAATGTTTGCTGAGATTTCAGAACACTCGTAGTTTTTTGGAGGCTTGGCAACCCCTTTCAATGAAAGTGATTCTCGTCAGTCTCTGCTTGGGGCTACTTCAATAGGATACAAACCATAGCGATAGAACTTGGAACTACATTATTGTGCCAAGTTTCAAAGAGTTAGCACAAACAGTGTTTGATTTAGATTTCCAACTACATGTATCCATATAGGAGAAAACAGAGTGAAACCTAAAATGGAAAACAGTTACTGCAAAGAAACGGTTTAAGGTAGAAGAACGAAATTTGGTGAGCCAAGTGGCATTGGTGTACTGATCATTACCTGCAAGTATCATCAAGATTGGGTGAAAAAATGTTTGCTGAAATTTCCGGAAACTCGTAGTTTTTTGGAAGCTTGGCAACCCCTTTCAATGAAAGTGATTCTCGTCAGTCTCTGCTTGGGGCTACTTCAATAGGACACAAACCATAGCGATAGAACTTGGAACTACATTATGGTGCCAAGTTTCAAACAGCTAGCACAAAACGTGTTTGATTTAGAGTTTCAACTACAGGCATCCGTATAGAAGAAAACAGAGTGAAACCTAAACATGAAAACGGTTACTGTAAAGGAAAGGTTTAACTTAAAAGAACGAAACTTGGTGAGCCAAATGGGATTGGTGTACTGATCATTACCTGAAAGTATCATCAAGATAGGGTGAAAAAATGTTCGCTGAGATTTCAGGAAACTCGTAGTTTTTTGGAAGCTTGGCAACCCCTTTCAATGAAAGAGATTCTCGTCAGTCTCTGCTTGGGGCTACTTCAATAGGACACAAACCATAGCGATAGAACTTGGGTCTACATTATTGTGCCAAGTTTCAAAGAGCTAGCATAAACCGTGTTTGATTTAGAGTTCCAACTACATGTATCCATACAGGAGAAAACAGAGTGAAACCTAAACATGAAAACGGTGACTGCAAAGCAACGGTTTAACCTAGAAGAACGAAATTTGGTGAGCCAAGTGGGATTGGTGTACTGATCATTAAATGGAAGTATCATCAAGATTGGGTGAAAAAATGTTTGCTGAGATTTCCGGAAACTCGTCGTTTTTTGGAAGCTTGGCAACCCCTTTCAATGAAAGTGATTCTCGTCAGTCTCTGCTTGGGGCTACTTCAATAGTACACAAACCATAGCGATAGAACTTGGAACTACATTATTGTGCAAAGTTTCAAAGAGCTAGCACAAACCGTGTTTGATTTAGAGTTCCAACTACATGTATCCATATAGGAGAAAACAGAGTGAAATCTAAAAAGGAAAACAGATACTGCAAAGAAACGGTTTAACCTAGAAGAACGAAATTTGGTGAGCCAAGTGGCATTGGTGTACTGATCATTACCTGCACGTATCATCAAGATTGGGTGAAAAAATGTTTACTGAGATTTCCGGAAACTCGTTGTTTTTTGGAAGCTTGGCAACCCCTTTCAATGAAAGTGATTCTCGTCAGTCTCTGCTTGGGGCTACTTCAATAGGACACAAACCATAGCATTACAACTTGGAACTACATTACTGTGCCAAGTTTGAAAGAGCTAGCACAAACCGTGTTTGATTTAGAGTTCCAACTACATGTATCCATATAGGAGAAAACAGAGTGAAACCTTAACATGAAAACGGTTACTGCAACGGAACGGTTTAACCTAGAAGAACGAAATTTGGTGAGCCAAGTGGGATTGGTGTCCTGATCATTACCTGCAAGTATCATCAAGATTGGGTTAAAAAATGTTTGCTTAGATTTCCAGAAACTCGTAGTTTTTTGGAAGCTTGGCAACCCCTTTCAATGAAAGTGATTCTCGTCAGTCTCTGCTTGGGGCTACTTCAATAGGACAAAAACCATAGCGATACAACTTGGAACTACATTATTGTGCCAAGTTTCAAAGAGCTAGCAGAAACCGTGTTTTCATTTAGAGTTCCATCTACTGGCATCCGTATAAGAGAAAACAGAGTGAAACCTAAACATGAAAACGGTTACTGTAAAGGAAAGGTTTAACCTAGAAGAACGAAATTTGGTGAGCCAAGTGGGATTGGTGTACTGATCATTAACTGAAAGTATCATCAAGATAGGGTGAAAAAATGTTTGCTGAGATTAAAGGAAACTCGTAGTTTTTGGAAGCTTGGCAACCCCTTTCAATGAAAGTGATTCTCGTCAGTCTCTGCTTGGGGCTACTTCAATAGGACACAAACCATAGCGATAGAACTTGGAACTACATTATTGTGCCAAGTTTCAAAGAGTTAGCACAAACAGTGTTTGATTTTGATTTCCAACTACATGTATCCATATAGGAGAAAACAGAGTGACCTAAAATGGAAAACAGTTACTACAAAGAAACGGTTTAAGGTAGAAGAACGAAATTTGGTGAGCCAAGTGGCATTGGTGTACTGATCATTACCTGCAAGTATCATCAAGATTGGGTGAAAAAATGTTTGCTGAAATTTCCGGAAACTCGTAGTTTTTTGGAAGCTTGGCAACCCCTTTCAATGAAAGTGATTCTCGTCAGTCTCTGCTTGGGGCTACTTCAATAGGACACAAACCATAGCGATAGAACTTGGAACTACATTATGGTGCCAAGTTTCAAACAGCTAGCACAAAACATGTTTGATTTAGATTTTCAACTACAGGCATCCGTATAGAAGAAAACAGAGTGAAACCTAAACATGAAAACGGTTACTGTAAAGGAAAGGTTTAACTTAAAAGAACGAAACTTGGTTAGCCAAATGGGATTGGTGTAGAGATCATTACCTGAAAGTATCATCAAGATAGGGTGAAAAAATGTTTGCTGAGATTTCCGGAAACTCGTAGTTTTTTGGAAGCTTGGCAACCCCTTTCAATGAAAGTGATTCTCGTCAGTCTCTGCTTGGGGCTACTTCAATAGGACACAAACCATAGTGATAGAACTTGGGTCTACATTATTGTGCCAAGTTTCAAAGAGCTAGCACAAACCGTGTTTGATTTAGAGTTCCAACTACATGTATCCATATAGGAGAAAACAGAGTGAAACCTAAACATGAAAACAGTGACTGCAAAGCAACGGTTTAACCTAGAAGAACGAAATTTGGTGAGCCAAGTGGGATTGGTGTACTGATCATTAAATGGAAGTATCATCAGTTTTGGGTGAAAAAATGTTTGCTGAGATTTCCGGAAACTCGTCGTTTTTGGAAGCTTGGCAACCCCTTTCAATGAAAGTGATTCTCGTCAGTCTCTGCTTGGGGCTACTTCAATAGGACACAAACCATAGTGATAGAACTTGGGTCTACATTATTGTGCCAAGTTTCAAAGAGCTAGCACAAACCGTGTTTGATTTAGAGTTCCAACTTCATGTATCCATATAGGAGAAAACAGAGTGAAACCTAAAAATGAAAACGGTTACTGTAAAGGAAAGGTTTAACTTAAAAGAACGAAACTTGGTGAGCCAAATGGGATTGGTGTACTGATCATTACCTGAAAGTATCTTCAAGATAGGGTGAAAAAATGTTTGCTGAGATTTTCGGAAACTCGTAGTTTTTTGGAAGCTTGGCAACCCCTTTAAATGACAGTGATTCTCGTCAGTCTCTGCTTGGGGCTACTTCAATAGGACACAAACCATAGCGATAGAACTTGGGTCTACATTATTTTGACAAGTTTCAAAGAGCTAGCATAAACCGTGTTTGATTTAGAGTTCCAAATACATGTATCCATATAGGAGAAAACAGAGTGAAACCTAAACATGAAAACGGTGACTGCAAAGCAACGGTTTAACCTAGAAGAACGAAATTTGGTGAGCCAAGTGGGATTGGTGTACTGATCATTAAATGGAAGTATCATCAAGATTGGGTGAAAAAATGTTTGCTGAGATTTCCGGAAACTCGTCGTTTTTTGGAAGCTTGGCAACCCCTTTCAATGAAAGTGATTCTCGTCAGTCTCTGCTTGGGGCTACTTCAATAGGACACAAACCATAGTGATAGAACTTGGAACTACATTATTGTGCCAAGTTTCCAAGAGCTAGCACAAACCGTGTTTCATTTAGTGTTCCAAGTTCATGTATCTATATAGGAGAAAACAGAGTGAAACCTAAAATGGAAAACAGTTACTGCAAAGAAACGGTTTAAGGTAGAAGAACGAAATTTGGTGAGCCTAGTGGCATTGGTGTACTGATCATTACCTGCAAGTATCATCAAGATTGGGTGAAAAAATGTTTGCTGAGATTTCTGGAAACTCGTAGTTTTTTGGAAGCTTGGCAACCCCTTTCAATGAAAGTGATTCTCGTCAGTCTCTGCTTGGGGCTACTTCAATAGGACACAAACCATAGCGATAGAACTTGGAACTACATTATTGTGCCAAGTTTCAAACAGCTAGCACAAACCGTGTTTGATTTAGAGTTCCAACTACATGTATCCATATAGGAGAAAACAGAGTGAAACCTTAACATGAAACCGGTTACTGCAACGGAACGGTTTAACCTAGAAGAACGAAATTTGGTGAGCCAAGTGGGATTGGTGTCCTGATCATTACCTGCAAGTATCATCAAGATTGGGTGAAAAAATGTTTGCTGAGATTTCCGGAAACTCGTAGTTTTTGGAAGCTTGGCAACCCCTTTCAATGAAAGTGATTCTCGTCAGTCTCTGCTTGGGGCTACTTCAATAGGACAAAAACCATAGCGATACAACTTGGAACTACATTATTGTGCCAAGTTTCAAAGAGCTAGCAGAAATCGTGTTTTCATTTAGAGTTCCATCTTCTGGCATCCGTATAAGAGAAAACAGAGTGAAACCTAAACATGAAAACGGTTACTGTAAAGGAAAGGTTTAACCTAGAAGAACGAAATTTGGTGAGCCAAGTGGGATTGGTGTACTGATCATTAACACAAAGTATCATCAAGATAGGGTGAAAAAATGTTTGCTGAGATTAAAGGAAACTCGTAGTTTTTTGGAAGCTTGGCAACCCCTTTCAATGAAAGTGATTCTCGTCAGTCTCTGCTTGGGGCTACTTCAATAGGATACAAACCATAGCGATAGAACTTGGAACTACATTATTGTGCCAAGTTTCAAAGAGTTAGCACAAACAGTGTTTGATTTAGATTTCCAACTACATGTATCCATATAGGAGAAAACAGAGTGAAACCTAAAATGGAAAACAGTTACTGCAAAGAAACGGTTTAAGGTAGAAGAACGAAATTTGGTGAGCCAAGTGGCATTGGTGTACTGATCATTACCTGCAAGTATCATCACGATTGGGTGAAAAAATGTTTGCTGAAATTTCCGGAAACTCGTAGTTTTTTGGAAGCTTGGCAACCCCTTTCAATGAAAGTGATTCTCGTCAGTCTCTGCTTGGGGCTACTTCAATAGGACAAAAACCATAGCGATACAACTTGGAACTACATTATGGTGCCAATTTTCAAACAGCTAGCACAAACCGTGTTTGATTTAGAGTTCCAACTACAGGCATCCGTATAGAAGAAAACAGAGTGAAACCTAAACATGAAAACGGTTACTGTAAAGGAAAGGTTTAACTTAAAAGAACGAAACTTGGTGAGCCAAATGGGATTGGTGTACAGATCATTACCTGAAAGTATCATCAAGATAGGGTGAAAAAATGTTTGCTGAGATTTCCGGAAACTCGTAGTTTTTTGGAAGCTTGGCAACCCCTTTCAATGAAAGTGATTCTCGTCAGTCTCTGCTTGGGGCTACTTCAATAGGACACAAACCATAGTGATAGAACTTGGGTCTACATTATTGTGCCAAGTTTCAAAGAGCTAGCACAAACCGTGTTTGATTTAGAGTTCCAACTTCATGTATCCATATAGGAGAAAACAGAGTGAAACCTAAAAATGAAAACGGTTACTGTAAAGGAAAGGTTTAACTTAAAAGAACGAAACTTGGTGAGCCAAATGGGATTGGTGTACTGATCATTACCTGAAAGTATCTTCAAGATAGGGTGAAAAAATGTTTGCTGAGATTTCCGGAAACTCGTAGTTTTTTGGAAGCTTGGCAACCCCTTTCAATGAAAGTGATTCTCGTCAGTCTCTGCTTGGGGCTACTTCAATAGGACACAAACCATAGCGATAGAACCTGGGTCTACATTATTGTGACAAGTTTCAAAGAGCTAGCATAAACCGTGTTTGATTTAGAGTTCCAAATACATGTATCCATATAGGAGAAAACAGAGTGAAACCTAAACATGAAAACGGTGACTGCAAAGCAACGGTTTAACCTAGAAGAACGAAATTTGGTGAGCCAAGTGGGATTGGTGTACTGATCATTAAATGGAAGTATCATCAAGATTGGGTGAAAAAATGTTTGCTGAGATTTCCGGAAACTCGTCGTTTTTTGGAAGCTTGGCAACCCCTTTCAATGAAAGTGATTCTCGTCAGTCTCTGCTTGGGGCTACTTCAATAGGACACAAACCATAGTGATAGAACTTGGAACTACATTATTGTGCCACGTTTCCAAGAGCTAGCACAAACCGTGTTTCATTTAGTGTTCCAAGTACATGTATCGATATAGGGGAAAACAGAGTGAAATCTAAAAAGGAAAACAGATACTGCAAAGAAACGGTTTAACCTAGAAGAACGAAATTTGGTGAGCCAAGTGGCATTGGTGTACTGATCATTACCTGCAAGTATCATCAAGATTGGGTGAAAAAATGTTTACTGAGATTTCCGGAAACTCGTTGTTTTTTGGAAGCTTGGCAACCCCTTTCAATGAAAGTGATTCTCGTCAGTCTCTGCTTGGGGCTACTTCAATAGGACACAAACCATAGCATTACAACTTGGAACTACATTACTGTGCCAAGTTTGAAAGAGCTAGCACAAACCGTGTTTGATTTAGAGTTCCAACTACATGTATCCATATAGGAGAAAACAGAGTGAAACCTTAACATGAAAACGGTTACTGCAACGGAACGGTTTAACCTAGAAGAACGAAATTTGGTGAGCCAAGTGGGATTGGTGTCCTGATCATTTCCTGCAAGTATCATCAAGATTGGGTGAAAAAATGTTTGCTGAGATTTCCGGAAACTCGTAGTTTTTTGGAACCTTGGCAACCCCTTTCAATGAAAGTGATTCTCGTCAGTCTCTGCTTGGGGCTACTTCAATAGGACAAAAACCATAGCGATACAACTTGGAACTACATTATTGTGCCAAGTTTCAAAGAGCTAGCAGAAACCGTGTTTTCATTTAGAGTTCCATCTACTGGCATCCGTATAAGAGAAAACAGAGTGAAACCTAAACATGAAAACGGTTACTGTAAAGGAAAGGTTTAACCTAGAAGAACGAAATTTGGTGAGCCAAGTGGGATTGGTGTACTGATCATTAACTGAAAGTATCATCAAGACAGGGTGAAAAAATGTTTGCTGAGATTTCCGGAAACTCGTAGTTTTTTGGAAGCTTGGCAACCCCTTTCAATGAAAGTGATTCTCGTCAGTCTCTGCTTGGGGCTACTTCAATAGGATACAAACCATAGCGATAGAACTTGGAACTACATTATTGTGCCAAGTTTCAAAGAGTTAGCACAAACAGTGTTTGATTTAGATTTCCAACTACATGTATCCATATAGGAGAAAACAGAGTGAAACCTAAAATGGAAAACAGTTACTGCAAAGAAACGGTTTAAGGTAGAAGAACGAAATTTGGTGAGCCTAGTGGCATTGGTGTACTGATCATTACCTGCAAGTATCATCAAGATTGGGTGAAAAAATGTTTGCTGAAATTTCCGGAAACTCGTAGTTTTTTGGAAGCTTGGCAACCCCTTTCAATGAAAGTGATTCTCGTCAGTCTCTGCTTGGGGCTACTTCAATAGGACACAAACCATAGCGATAGAACTTGGAACTACATTATGGTGCCAAGTTTCAAACAGCTAGCACAAAACGTGTTTGATTTAGAGTTTCAACTACAGGAATCCGTATAGAAGAAAACAGAGTGAAACCTAAACATGAAAACGGTTACTGTAAATGAAAGGTTTAACTTAAAAGAACGAAACTTGGTTAGCCAAATGGGATTGGTGTACAGATCATTACCTGAAAGTATCATCAAGATAGGGTGAAAAAATGTTTGCTGAGATTTCCGGAAACTCGTAGTTTTTTGGAAGCTTGGCAACCCCTTTCAATGAAAGTGATTCTCGTCAGTCTCTGCTTGGGGCTACTTCAATAGGACACAAACCATAGTGATAGAACTTGGGTCTACCTTATTGTGCCAAGTTTCAAAGAGCTAGCACAAACCGTGTTTGATTTAGAGTTCCAACTACATGTATCCATATAGGAGAAAACAGAGTGAAACCTAAACATGAAAACAGTGACTGCAAAGCAACGGTTTAACTTAGAAGAACGAAATTTGGTGAGCCAAGTGGGATTAGTGTACTGATCATTAAATGGAAGTATCATCAGGATTGGGTGAAAAAATGTTTGCTGAGATTTCCGGAAACTCGTCGTTTTTTGGAAGCTTGGCAACCCCTTTCAATGAAAGTGATTCTCGTCAGTCTCTGCTTGGGGCTACTTCAATAGGACACAAACCATAGCGATAGAACTTCGAACTATATTATTGTTCCAAGTTTCCAAGAGCTAGCACAAACCGTGTTTCATTTAGTGTTCCAAGTACATGTATCGATATAGGAGAAAACAGAGTGAAATCTAAAAAGGAAAACAGATACTGCAAAGAAACGGTTTAACCTAGAAGAACGAAATTTGGTGAGCCAAGTGGCATTGGTGTACTGATCATTACCTGCAAGTATCATCAAGATTGGGTGAAAAAATGTTTACTGAGATTTCCGGAAACTCGTAGTTTTTTGGAAGCTTTGAAAATCCCTTTCAATGAAAGTGATTCTCGTCAGTCTCTGCTTGGGGCTAATTCAAGAGGACACAAACCATAGCGATAGAACTTGGAACTACATTATTTTGCCATGTTTCAAAGAGCTAGCACAAGCCGTGTTTGATTTAGAGTTCCAACTACATGTATCAATATAGGAGAAAAGAGAGTGAAACCTAAACATGAAAACGGTTACTGCAAAGGAACGGTTTAACCTAGAAGAACGAAATTTGGGGAGCCAAGTGGGATTGGTGTACTGATCATTACCTGCAAGTATCAAAAGATTGGGTGAAAAAATGTTTGCTGAGTTTGACGGAAACTCGTAGTTTTTTGGAAGCTTGGCAACCCCTTTCAATGAAAGTGATTCTCGTCAGTCTCTGCTTGGGGCTACTTCAATAGGACACAAACCATAGTATTAGAACTTGGAACTACATTACTGTGCCAAGTTTCAAAGAGCTAGCACAAACCGTGTTTGATTTAGAGTTCCAACTACATGTATCCATATAGGAGAAAACACAGTGAAACCTTAACATGAAAACGGTTACTGCAACGGAACGGTTTAAAAGAGAAGAACGAAATTTGGTAGGCCAAGTGGGATTGGTGTACTGGTAATTACGTGCAAGTATCATCAAGATTGGGTGAAAAAATGTTTGCTGAGATTTCCGGAAACTCGTAGTTTTTTGGAAGCTTGGCAACCCCTTTTAATGAAAGTGATTCTCGACAGTCTCTTTGGGGCTACTTCAATAGGACACAAACCATAGCGATAGAAGTTGGAACTTAATATTGTGCCAAGTTTCAAAGAGCTAGCACAAACCGTGTTTGATTTAGAGTTCCAACTACATGTATCCATATAGGAGAAAACAGAGTGAAACCTAAAATGGAAAACAGTTACTGCAAAGAAACGGTTTAAGGTAGAAGAATGAAATTTGGTGAGCCTAGTGGCATTGGTGTACTGATCATTACCTGCAAGTATCATCAAGATTGGGTGAAAAAATGTTTGCTGAGATTTCTGGAAACTCGTAGTTTTTTGGAAGCTTGGCAACCCCTTTCAATGAAAGTGATTCTCGTCAGTCTCTGCTTGGGGCTACTTCAATAGGACACAAACCATAGCGATAGAACTTGGAACTACATTATTGTGCCAAGTTTCAAACAGCTAGCACAAACCGTGTTTGATTTAGAGTTCCAACTACAGGCATCCGTATAGGAGAAAACAGAGTGAAACCTAAACATGAAAACGATTACTGTAAAGGAAAGGTTTAACTTAAAAGAACGAAACTTGGTGAGCCAAATGGGATTGGTGTACTGATCATTACCTGAAAGTATCATCAAGATTGGGTGAAAAAATGTTTGCTGAGATTACTGGAAACTCGTAGTTTTTTGGAAGCTTGGCAACCCCTTTCAAAGAAAGTGATTCTCGTCAGTCTCTGCTTGGGGCTACTTCAATAGGACACAAACCATAGCGATAGAACTTGGAACTACATTATTGTGCCCAGTTTCAAACAGCTAGCACAAACCGTGTTTGATTTAGACTTCCAACTACAGGCATCCGTATAGGAGAAAACAGAGTGAAACCTAAACATGAAAACGGTTACTGTAAAGGAAAGGTTTAACTTAAAAGAACGAAACTTGGTGAGCCAAATGAGATTGGTGTACTGATCATTACCTGAAAGTATCATCAGGATTGGGTGATAAAATGTTTGCTGAGATTTCAGGAAACTCGTAGTTTTTTGTAAGCTTGGCAACCCCTTTCAATGAAAGTGATTCTCGTCAGTCTCTGCTTGGGGCTACTTCAATAGGACACAAACCATAGTGATAGAACTTGGAACTACATTATTGTGCCAAAGTCATAGAGTTAGCACAAACCGTGTTTGATTTAGAGTTCCAACTACATGTATCCATATAGGAGAAAACAGAGTGAAACCTAAACATGAAAACGTTTACTGAAAAGAAACGGTTTAACCTAGAAGATCGATATTTGGTGAGCCAAGTGGCATTGGTCTACAGATCATTATCTGCAAGTATCATCAAGATTGGGTGAAAAAGTGTTTGCTGAGATTACCGGAAACTCGTAGTTTTTTGGAAGCTTGGCAACCCCTTTCAATGAAAGTGATTCTCGTCAGTTTCTGCTTGGGGCTACTTCAATAGGACACAGCCATAGCGATAGAACTTGGAACTATATTATCGTGCCAAGTTTCAAAGAGCTAGCACAAACCGTGTTTGATTTAGCGTTCCAACTTCATGTATCCATGTAGGAGAAAACAGAGTGAAATCTAAACATGAAAACGGTTACTGCCAAGGAACGGTTTAACCTAGAAGAACGAAATTTGGTGAGCCAATTGGGATTGGTGTACTGATCATTACCTGCAAGTATCATCAATATTGGGTGAAAAAGTGTTTGCTGAGATTTCTGGAAACTAGTAGTTTTTTGGAAGCTTGGCAACCCCTTTCAATGAAAGTGATTCTCGTCAGTCTCTGCTTGGGGCTACTTCAATAGGACACAAACCATAGCGATACAACTTGGAACTACATTATTGTGCCAAGTTTCAAAGAGCTAGCACAAACCGTGTTTGATTTAGCGTTCCAACTACATGTATCCATATAGGAGAAAACAGAGTGAAATCTAAACATGAAAACGGTTACTGCCAAGGAACGGTTTAACCTAGAAGAACGAAATTTGGTGAGCCAATTGGGATTGGTGTACTGATCATTACCTGCAAGTATCATCAATATTGGGTGAAAAAGTGTTTGCTGAGATTTCTGGAAACTAGTAGTTTTTTGGAAGCTTGGCAACCCCTTTCAATGAAAGTGATTCTCGTCAGTCTCTGCTTGGGGCTACTTCAATAGGACACAAACCATAGCGATACAACTTGGAACTACATTATTGTGCCAAGTTTCAAAGAGCTAGCACAAACCATGTTTGATTTAGAGTTCCAACTACATGTATCCATATAGGAGAAAACAGAGTGAAACCTAAACATGAAAACGGTTACTGCAAAGGAAGGGTTTAACCTAGAAGAACAAAATTGGGTGAGCCAAGTGGGATTGGTGTACTGATCATTAAATGAAAGTATCATCAAGATTGGGTGAAAAAATGTTTGCTGAGATTTCTGGAAACTCGTAGTTTTTTGGAAGCTTGGCAACCCCATTCAATGAAAGTGATTCTCGTCAGTCTCTTCTTGGGGCTACTTCAATAGGACACAAACCATAGCAATAGAACTTGGAACTACATTATTGTGCCAAGTTTCAAAGAGCTAGCACAAGCCGTGTTTAATTTAGAGTTCCAACTACATGTATACATATAGGAGAAAACAGAGTGAACCCTAAACATGAAAACGGTTACTGCAAAGAAACGGATTAACCTAGAAGAACGAAATTTGGTGAGCAAAGTGGCATTGGTCTTCTGATCATTACCTGCAAGTATCATCAAGATTGGGTGAAAAAGTGTTTGCTAAGATTTCCGGAAACTCGTAGTTTTTTGGAAGCTTGGCAACCCCTTTCAATGAAAGTGATTCTCGTCAGTCTCTGTTTGGGGCTACTTCAATAGGACACAAACCATAGCATTAGAACTTGGAACTACATTACTGTGCCAAGTTTGAAAGAGCTAGCACAAACCGTGTTTGATTTAGCGTTCCAACTACATGTATCCATGTAGGAGAAAACAGAGTGAAATCTAAACATAAAAACGGTTACTGCCAAGGAACGGTTTAACCTAGAAGAACGAAATTTGGTGAGCCAATTGGGATTGGTGTACTGATCATTACCTGCAAGTATCATCAATATTGGGTGAAAAAGTGTTTGCTGAGATTTCTGGAAACTAGTAGTTTTTTGGAAGCTTGGCAACCCCTTTCAATGAAAGTGATTCTCGTCAGTCTCTGCTTGGGGCTACTTCAATAGGACACAAAACATAGCGATACAACTTGGAACTACATTATTGTGCCAAGTTTCAAAGAGCTAGCACAAACCGTGTTTGATTTAGAGTTCCAACTACATGTATTCATATAGGAGAAAACAGAGTGAAACCTAAACATGAAAACGGTTACTGCAAAGGAAGGGTTTAACCTAGAAGAACAAAATTGGGTGAGCCAAGTGGGATTGGTGTACTGATCATTAAATGAAAGTATCATCAAGATAGGGTGAAAAAATGTTTGCTGAGATTTCTGGAAACTCGTAGTTTTTTGGAAGCTTGGCAACCCCATTCAATGAAAGTGATTCTCGTCAGTCTCTTCTTGGGGCTACTTCAATAGGACACAAACCATAGCAATAGAACTTGGAACTACATTATTGTGCCAAGTTTCAAAGAGCTAGCACAAGCCGTGTTTAATTTAGAGTTCCAACTACATGTATCCATATAGGAGAAAACAGAGTGAACCCTAAACATGAAAACGGTTACTGCAAAGAAAGGGATTAACCTAGAAGAACGAAATTTGGTGAGCAAAGTGGCATTGGACTTCTGATCATTACCTGCAAGTATCATCAAGATTGGGTGAAAAAGTGTTTGCTGAGATTTCCGGAAACTCGTAGTTTTTTGGAAGCTTGGCAACCCCTTTCAATGAAAGTGATTCTCGTCAGTCTCTGCTTGGGGCTACTTCAATAGGACACAAACCATAGCATTAGAACTTGGAACTACATTACTGTGCCAAGTTTCAAAGAGCTAGCACAAACCGTGTTTGATTTAGAGTTCCAACTACATGTATCCATATAAGAGAAAGCAGTGTGAAACCTAAAAAGGAAAACAGTTACTGAAACGAAACGGTTTAAGGTAGAAGAACGAAATTTGGTGAGCCAAGTGGCATTGGTGTACTGATCATTACCTGCAAGTATCATCAAGATTGGGTGAAAAAATGTTTGCTGAGATTTCCGGAAACTCGTAGTTTTTTGGAAGCTTGGCAACCCCTTTCAATGAAAGTGATTCTCGTCAGTCTCTGCTTGGGGCTACTTCAATAGGACAAAAACCATAGCGATACAACTTGGAACTACATTATTGTGCCAAGTTTCAAAGAGCTAGCAGAAACCGTGTTTGATTTAGAGTTCCATCTACTGGCATCCGTATAAGAGAAAACAGAGTGAAACCTAAACATGAAAACGGTTACTGTAAAGGAAAGGTTTAACCTAGAAGAACGAAATTTGGTGAGCCAAGTGGGATTGGTGTACTGATCATTAACTGAAAGTATCATCAAGATAGGGTGAAAAAATGTTTGCTGAATTTTCAGGAAACTCGTAGTTTTTTGGAAGCTTGGCAACCCCTTTCAATGAAAGTGATTCTCGTCAGTCTCTGCTTGGGGCTACTTCAATAGGACACAAACCATAGCGATAGAACTTGGAACTACATTATTGTGCCAAGTTTCAAAGAGCTAGCACAAACCGTGTTTGATTTACAGTTCCAACTACATGTATCCATATAGGAGAAAACAGAGTGAAACCTAAACATGAAAACGGTTACTGTAAAGGAACGATTTAACCTAGAAGAGCGAAATTTGGTGAGCCAAGTGGGATTGGTGTAATGATCATTACATGGAAGTATCATCAAGATTGGGTGAAAAAATGTTTGCTGAGATTTCGGGAAACTCGTAGTTTTTTGGAAGCTTGGCAACTCCTTTCAATGAAAGTGATTCTCGTCAGTCTCTGCTTGGGGCTACTTCAATAGTACACAAACCATAGCGATAGAACTTGGAACTACATTATTGTGCCAAATGAAAAAGAGCTAGCACAAACCGTGTTTGATTTAGAGTTCCAACTACATGTATCCATATAGGAGAAAACACAGTGAAATCTAAACATGATAACCGTTACTGCAAAGGAACGGTTTAACCTAGAAGAACGCAATTTGGTGAGCCAAGTGGCATTGGTGTACTGATCATTACCTGCAAGTATCATCAAGATTGGGTGAAAAATGTTTGCTGAGATTTCAGGAAACTCGTAGTTTTTTTTAAGCTTGGCAAACCCTTTAAATGAAAGTGATTCTCATCAGTCTCTGCTTGGGGTTACTTCAATAGGACACAAACATAGCGATAGAACTTGGAACTACATTATTGTGCCAAGTTTCAAAGAGCTAGCACAAACCGTGTTTGATTTAGCGTTCCAACTACATGTATCCATGTAGGAGAAAACAGAGTGAAATCTAAACATGAAAACGGTTACTGCCAAGGAACGGTTTAACCTAGAAGAACGAAATTTGGTGAGCCAATTGGGATTGGTGTACTGATCATTACCTGCAAGTATCATCAATATTGGGTGAAAAAGTGTTTGCTGAGATTTCTGGAAACTAGTAGTTTTTTGGAAGCTTGGCAACCCCTTTCAATGAAAGTGATTCTCGTCAGTCTCTGCTTGGGGCTACTACAATAGGACACAAACCATAGCGATACAACTTGGAACTACATTATTGTGCCAAGTTTCAAAGAGCTAGCACAAACCGTGTTTCATTTAGAGTTCCAACTACATGTATCCATATTGGAGAAAACAGAGTGAAACCTAAACATGAAAACGGTGACTGCAATCGAACGGTTTAACCTAGAAGAACGAATTTGGTGAGCCAAGTGGGATTGCTGTACTGATCATTACCTGCAAGTATCATCAGGATTGGGTGATAAAATGTTTGCTGAGATTTCAGGAAACACGTAGTTTTTTGGAAGCTTGGCAACCCCTTTCAATGAAAGAGATTCTCGTCAGTCTCTGCTTGGGGCTACTTCAATAGGACACAAACATAGCGATAGAACTTGGAACTACATTATTGTGCCAAGTTTCAAAGAGCTAGCACAAACCGTGTTTGATTTAGCGTTCCAACTACATGTATCCATGTAGGAGAAAACAGAGTGAAATCTAAACATGAAAACGGTTACTGCCAAGGAACGGTTTAACCTAGAAGAACGAAATTTGGTGAGCCAATTGGGATTGGTGTACTGATCATTACCTGCAAGTATCATCAATATTGGGTGAAAAAGTGTTTGCTGAGATTTCTGGAAACTAGTAGTTTTTTGGAAGCTTGGCAACCCCTTTCAATGAAAGTGATTCTCGTCAGTCTCTGCTTGGGGCTACTACAATAGGACACAAACCATAGCGAAACAACTTGGAACTACATTATTGTGCCAAGTTTCAAAGAGCTAGCACAAACCGTGTTTGATTTAGAGTTCCAACTACATGTATCCATATTGGAGAAAACAGAGTGAAACCTAAACATGAAACGGTGACTGCAATCGAACGGTTTAACCTAGAAGAACGAATTTGGTGAGCCAAGTGGGATTGCTGTACTGATCATTACCTGCAAGTATCATCAGGATTGGGTGATAAAATATTTGCTGAGATTTCAGGAAAAACGTAGTTTTTTGGAAGCTTGGCAACCCCTTTCAATGAAAGTGATTCTCGTCAGTCTCTGCTTGGGGCTACTTCAATAGGACACAAACATAGCGATAGAACTTGGAACTACATTATTGTGCCAAGTTTCAAAGAGCTAGCACAAACCGTGTTTGATTTAGCGTTCCAACTACATGTATCCATGTAGGAGAAAACAGAGTGAAATCTAAACATGAAAACGGTTACTGCCAAGGAACGGTTTAACCTAGAAGAACGAAATTTGGTGAGCCAATTGGGATTGGTGTACTGATCATTACCTGCAAGTATCATCAATATTGGGTGAAAAAGTGTTTGCTGAGATTTCTGGAAATTAGTAGTTTTTTGGAAGCTTGGCAACCCCTTTCAATGAAAGTGATTCTCGTAAGTCTCTGCTTGGGGCTACTTCAATAGGACACAAACCATAGCGATACAACTTGGAACTACATTATTGTGCCAAGTTTCAAAGAGCTAGCACAAGCCGTGTTTAATTTAGAGTTCCAACTACATGTATCCATATAGGAGAAAACAGAGTGAACCCTAAACATGAAAACGGTTACTGCAAAGAAACGGATTAACCTAGAAGAACGAAATTTGGTGAGCAAAGTGGCATTGGTCTTCTGATCATTACCTGCAAGTATCATCAACATTGGGTGAAAAAGTGTTTGCTGAGATTTCCGGAAACTCGTAGTTTTTTGGAAGCTTGGCAACCCCTTTCAATGAAAGTGATTCTCGTCAGTCTCTGCTTGGGGCTACTTCAATAGGACACAAACCATAGCATTAGAACTTGGAACTACATTACTGTGCCAAGTTTCAAAGAGCTAGCACAAACCGTGTTTGATTTAGAGTTCCAACTACATGTATCCATATAAGAGAAAGCAGTGTGAAACCTAAAAAGGAAAACAGTTACTGAAACGAAACGGTTTAAGGTAGAAGAACGAAATTTGGTGAGCCAAGTGGCATTGGTGTACTGATCATTACCTGCAAGTATCATGAAGATTGGGTGAAAAAATGTTTGCTGAGATTTCCGGAAACTCGTAGTTTTTTGGAAGCTTGGCAACCCCTTTCAATGAAAGTGATTCTCGTCAGTCTCTGCTTGGGGGCTACTTCAATAGGACAAAAACCATAGCGATACAACTTGGAACTACATTATTGTGCCAAGTTTCAAAGAGCTAGTAGAAACCGTGTTTGATTTAGAGTTCCATCTACTGGCATCCGTATAAGAGAAAACAGAGTGAAACCTAAACATGAAAACGGTTACTGTAAAGGAAAGGTTTAACCTAGAAGAACGAAATTTGGTGAGCCAAGTGGGATTGGGGTACTGATCATTAACTGAAAGTATCATCAAGATAGGGTGAAAAAATGTTTGCTGAGATTTCAGGAAACTCGTAGTTTTTTGGAAGCTTGGCAACCCCTTTCAATGAAAGTGATTCTCGTCAGTCTCTGCTTGGGGCTACTTCAATAGGACACAAACCATAGCGATAGAACTTGGAACTACATTATTGTGCCAAGTTTCAAAGAGCTAGCACAAGCCGTGTTTGATTTACAGTTCCAACTACATGTATCCATATAGGAGAAAACAGAGTGAAACCTAAACATTAAAACGGTTACTGCAAAGGAACGATTTAACCTAGAAGAGCGAAATTTGGTGAGCCAAGTGGGATTGGTGTACTGATCATTACATGGAAGTATCATCAAGATTGGGTGAAAAAATGTTTGCTCAGATTTCGGGAAACTCGTAGTTTTTTGGAAGCTTGGCAACTCCTTTCAATGAAAGTGATTCTTGTCAGTCTCTGCTTGGGGCTACTTCAATAGGACACAAACCATAGCGATAGAACTTGGAACTACATTATTGTGCCAAGTTTCAAAGAGCTAGCACAAACCGTGTTTGATTTAGAGTTCCAACTACATGTATCCATATAGGAGAAAACACAGTGAAACCTAAACATGATAACGGTTACTGCAAAGAAACGGTTTAACCTAGAAGAAAGCAATTTGGTGAGCCAAGTGGCATTGGTGTACTGATCATTACCTGCAAGTATCATCAAGATTGGGTGAAAAATGTTTGCTGATTTCTCAGGAAACTCGTAGTTTTTTGGAAGCTTGGCAACCCCTTTCAATGAAAGTGATTCTCGTCAGTCTCTGCTTGGGGCTACTTCAATAGGACACAAACAATAGTGATAGAACTTCGAACTACATTACTGTGCAAAGTTTCAAAGAGCTAGCACAAACCGTGTTTGATTTAGAGTTCCAACTACATGTATCCATATAGGAGAAAACAGAGTGGAACCCAAAAAGGAAAACAGATAGTGCAAAGAAACGGTTTAACCTAGAAGAACGAAATTTATTGAGCCAAGTGGCATTGGTGTACTGATCATTACCTGCAAGTATCATCAAGATTGGGTGAAAAAATGTTTCTGAGATTTCCGGAAACTCGTAGTTTTTTGGAAGCTTGGCAACACCTTTAAAAGAAAGTGATTCTCGTCAGTCTCTCCTTGGGGCTACTTCAATAGGACACAAACCATAGCGATAGAACTTGGAACTACATTATTGTGCCCAGTTTCAAACAGCTAGCACAAACCGTGTTTGATTTAGAGTTCCAACTACAGGCATCCATATAGGAGAAAACAGAGTGAAACCTAAACATGAAAACGGTTACTGTAAAGGAAAGGTTTAACTTAAAAGAATGAAACTTGGTGAGCCAAATGGGATTGGTGTACTGATCATTACCTGAAAGTATCATCAGGATTGGGTGATAAAATGTTTGCTGGGATTTCAGGAAACTCGTAGTTTTTTGGAAGCTTGGCAACCCCTTTCAATGAAAGTGATTCTCGTCAGTCTCTGCTTGGGGCTACTTCAATTGGACACAAACCACAGCGATAGAACTTGGAACTACATTATTGTGCCAAGTTTCAAAGAGCTAGCACAAGCCGTGTTTGATTTAGAGTTCCAACTACATGTATCCATATAGGAGAAAACAGAGTGAACCCTAAACATGAAAACGGTTACTGCAAAGAAAAGGTTTAACCTAGAAGAACGGAATTTGGTGAGCAAAGTGGCATTGGTCTTCTGATCATTACCTGCAAGTATCATCAAGATTGGGTGAAAAAGTGTTTGCTGAGATTTCCGGAAACTCGTAGTTTTTTGGAAGCCTGGCAACCCCTTTCAATGAAAGTGATTCTCGTCAGTCTCTGCTTGGGGCTTCTTCAATAGGACACAAACCACAGCGATAGACCTTGGAACTACATTATTGTGCCAAGTTTCAAAGAGCTAGCACAAACCATGTTTGATTTAGAGTTCCAACTACATGTATCCATATAGAAGAAAACAGAGTGAAACCTAAAAAGGAAAACAGTTACTGCAAAGAAACGGTTTAACCTAGAAGAACGAAATTTGGTGAGCAAAGTGGCATTGGTCTTCTGATCATTACCTGCAAGTATCATCAAGATTGGGTGAAAAAGTGTTTGGTGAGATTTCCGGAAACTCGTAGTTTTTTGGAAGCTTGGCAACCCCTTTCAATGAAAGTGATTCTCGTCAGTCTCTGCTTGGGGCTACTTCAATAGGACAAAAACCATAGCGATACAACTTGGAACTACATTATTGTGCCAAGTTTCAAAGAGCTAGCACAAACCGTGTTTGATTTACAGTTCCAACTACATGTATCCATATAGGAGAAAACAGAGTGAAACCTAAACATGAAAACGGTTACTGCAAAGGAACGATTTAACCTAGAAGAACGAAATTTGGTGAGCCAAGTGGGATTGGTGTACTGATCATTACATGGAAGTATCATGAAGATTGGGTGAAAAAATGTTTGCTGAGATTTCGGGAAACTCGTAGTTTTTTGGAAGCTTGGCAACTCCTTTCAATGAAAGTGATTCTCGTCAGTCTCTGCTTGGGGCTACTTCAATAGTACACAAACCATAGCGATAGAACTTGGAACTACATTATTGTGCCAAGTGAAAAAGAGCTAGCACAAACCGTGTTTGATTTAGAGTTCCAACTACATGTATCCATATAGGAGAAAACACAGTGAAACCTAAACATGATAACGGTTACTGCAAAGGAACGGTTTAACCTAGAAGAACGCAATTTGGTGAGCCAAGTGGCATTGGTGTACTGATCATTACCTGCAAGTATCATCAAGATTGGGTGAAAAATGTTTGCTGAGATCTCAGGAAACTCGTAGTTTTTTGGAAGCTTGGCAACGCCTTTCAATGAAAGTGATTCTCGTCAGTCTCTGCTTGGGGCTACTTCAATAGGACACAAACAATAGTGATAGAACTTCGAACTATATTACTGTGCAAAGTTTCAAAGAGCTAGCACAAACCGTGTTTGATTTAGAGTTCCAACTACATGTATCCATATAGGAGAAAACAGAGTGAAACCAAAAAAGGAAAACAGATAGTGCAAAGAAACGGTTTAACCTAGAAGAACGAAATTTGGTGAGCCAAGTGGCATTGGTGTAGTGATCATTACCTGCAAGTATCATCAAGATTGGGTGAAAAAATGTTTGCTGAGATTACCGGAAACTCGTAGTTTTTTGGAAGCTTGGCAACCCCTTTCAAAGAAAGTGATTCTCGTCAGTCTCTGCTTGGGGCTTCTTCAATAGGACACAAACCACAGCGATAGACCTTGGAACTACATTATTGTGCCAAGTTTCAAAGAGCTAGCACAAACCGTGTTTGATTTAGAGTTCCAACTACATGTATCCATATAGAAGAAAACAGAGTGAAACCTAAAAAGGAAAACAGTTACTGCAAAGAAACGGTTTAACCTAGAAGAACGAAATTTGGTGAGCCAAGTGGGATTGGTGTACTGATCATTAAATGAAAGTATCATCAAATTGGGTGAAAAAATGTTTGCTGGGATTTCAGGAAACTGGTAGTTTTTTGGAAGCTTGGCACCCCTTTCAATGAAAGTGATTCTCGTCAGTCTCTGCTTGGGGCTACTTCAATAGGACACAAACCATAGCGATAGAACTTGGAACTACACTATTGTGCCAAGTTTCCAAGAGCTAGCACAAACCGTGTTTAATTTAGAGTTCCAACTACATGTATCCATATAGGAGAAAACAGAGTGAACCCTAAACATGAAAACGGTTACTGCAAAGAAACGGATTAACCTAGAAGAACGAAATTTGGTGAGCAAAGTGGCATTGGTCTTCTGATCATTACCTGCAAGTATCATCAAGATTGGGTGAAAAAGTGTTTGCTGAGATTTCCGGAAACTCTTAGTTTTTTGGAAGCTTGGCAACCCCTTTCAATGAAAGTGATTCTCGTCAGTCTCTGCTTGGGGCTACTTCAATAGGACACAAACCATAGCATTAGAACTTGGAACTACATTACTGTGCCAAGTTTCAAAGAGCTAGCACAAACCGTGTTTGATTTAGAGTTCCAACTACATGTATCCATACAAGAGAAAGCAGTGTGAAACCTAAAAAGGAAAACAGTTACTGAAACGAAACGGTTTAAGGTAGAAGAACGAAATTTGGTGAGCCAAGTGGCATTGGTGTACTGATCATTACCTGCAAGTATCATCAAGATTGGGTGAAAAAATGTTTGCTGAGATTTCCGGAAACTCGTAGTTTTTTGGAAGCTTGGCAACCCCTTTCAATGAAAGTGATTCTCGTCAGTCTCTGCTTGGGGCTACTTCAATAGGACAAAAACCATAGCGATACAACTTGGAACTACATTATTGTGCCAAGTTTCAAAGAGCTAGCAGAAACCGTGTATGATTTAGAGTTCCATCTACTGGCATCCGTATAAGAGAAAACAGAGTGAAACCTAAACATGAAAACGGTTACTGTAAAGGAAAGGTTTAACCTAGAAGAACGAAATTTGGTGAGCCAAGTGGGATTGGTGTACTGATCATTAACTTAAAGTATCATCAAGATAGGGTGAAAAAATGTTTGCTGAGATTTCAGGAAACTCGTAGTTTTTTGGAAGCTTGGCAACCCCTTTCAATGAAAGTGATTCTCGTCAGTCTCTGCTTGGGGCTACTTCAATAGGACACAAACCATAGCGATAGAACTTGGAACTACATTATTGTGCCAAGTTTCAAAGAGCTAGCACAAACCGTGTTTGATTTACAGTTCCAACTACATGTATCCATATAGGAGAAAACAGAGTGAAACCTAAACATGAAAACGGTTACTGCAAAGGAACGATTTAACCTAGAAGAGCGAAATTTGGTGAGCCAAGTGGGATTGGTGTACTGATCATTACATGGAAGTATCATCAAGATTGGGTGAAAAAATGTTTGCTGAGATTTCGGGAAACTCGTAGTTTTTTGGAAGCTTGGCAACTCCTTTCAATGAAAGTGATTCTCGTCAGTCTCTGCTTGGGGCTACTTCAATAGTACACAAACCATAGCGATAGAACTTTGAACTACATTATTGTGCCAAGTTTCAAAGAGCTAGCACAAACCGTGTTTGATTTAGAGTTCCAACTACATGTATCCATATAGGAGAAAACACAGTGAAACCTAAACATGATAACGGTTACTGCAAAGGAACGGTTTAACCTAGAAGAACGCAATTTGGTGAGGCAAGTCGCATTGGTGTACTGATCATTACCTGCAAGTATCATCAAGACTGGGTGAAAAATGTTTGCTGAGATCTCAGGAAACTCGTAGTTTTTTGGAAGCTTGGCAACCCCTTTCAATGAAAGTGATTCTCGTCAGTCTCTGCTTGGGGCTACTTCAATAGGACACAAACAATAGTGAGAGAACTTCAAACTACATTACTGTGCAAAGTTTCAAAGAGCTAGCACAAACCGTGTTTGATTTAGAGTTCCAACTACATGTATCCATATAGGAGAAAACAGAGTGAAACCAAAAAAGGAAAACAGATAGTGCAAAGAAACGGTTTAACCTAGAAGAACGAAATTTGGTGAGCCAAGTGGCATTGGTGTACTGATCATTACCTGCAAGTATCATCAAGATTGGGTGAAAAAATGTTTGCTGAGATTTCTGGAAACTAGTAGTTTTTTGGAAGCTTGGCAACCCCTTTCAATGAAGTGATTCTCGTCAGTCTCTGCTTGGGGCTGCTTCATAGGACACAAACCATAGCGATACAACTTGGAACTACATTATTGTGCCAAGTTTCAAAGAGCTAGCACAACCGTGTTTGATTTAGAGTTCCAACTACATGTATCCATATTGGAGAAAACAGAGTGAAACCTAAACATGAAAACGGTGACTGCAATCGAACGGTTTAACCTAGAAGAACGAATTTGGTGAGCCAAGTGGATTGCTGTACTGATCATTACCTGCAAGTATCATCAGGATTGGGTGATAAAATGTTTGCTGAGATTTCAGGAAACACGTAGTTTTTTGGAAGCTTGGCACCCCTTTCATGAAAGTGATTCTCGTCAGTCTCTGCTTGGGGCTACTTCAATAGGACACAAACATAGCGATAGAACTTGGAACTACATTATTGTGCCAAGTTTCAAAGAGCTAGCACAAACCGTGTTTGATTTAGCGTTCCAACTACATGTATCCATGTAGGAGAAAACAGAGTGAAATCTAAACATGAAAACGGTTACTGCCAAGGAACGGTTTTAACTAGAAGACGCAATTTGGTGAGCCAAGTGGGATTGGTGTACTGATCATTACCTGCAAGTATCATCAAGATTGGGTGAAAAATGTTTGCTGAGATTTCTGGAAACTAGTAGTTTTTTGGAAGCTTGGCAACCCCTTTCAATGAAAGTGATTCTCGTCAGTCTCTGCTTGGGGCTACTTCAATAGGACACAAACCATAGCGATACAACTTGGAACTACATTATTGTGCCAAGTTTCAAAGAGCTAGCACCAACCGTGTTTGATTTAGAGTTCCAACTACATGTATCCATATAGGAGAAAACAGAGTGAAACCTAAACATGAAAACGGTTACTGCAAAGGAAGGGTTAACCTAGAAGACAAAATTGGGTGAGCCAAGTGGGATTGGTGTACTGATCATTAAATGAAAGTATCATCAAGATTGGGTGAAAAAATGTTTGCTGAGATTTCTGGAAACTCGTAGTTTTTTGGAAGCTTGGCAACCCCATTCAATGAAAGTGATTCTCGTCAGTCTCTTCTTGGGGCTACTTCAATAAGACACAAACCATAGCGATAGAACTTGGAACTACATTATTGTGCCAAGTTTTCAAAGAGCTAGCACAAGCCGTGTTTAATTTAGAGTTCCAACTACATGTATCCATATAGGAGAAACAGAGTGAACCCTAAACATGAAAACGGTTACTGCAAAGAAACGGATTAACCTAGAAGAACGAAATTTGGTGAGCAAAGTGGCATTGGTCTTCTGATCATTACCTTCAAGTATCATCAAGATTGGGTGAAAAGTGTTTGCTGAGATTTCCGGAAACTCGTAGTTTTTTGGAAGCTTGGCAACCCCTTTCAATGAAAGTGATTCTCGTCAGTCTCTGCTTGGGCTACTTCAATAGGACACAAACCATAGCATTAGAACTTGGAACTACATTACTGTGCCAAGTTTCAAAAGAGCTAGCACAAACCGTGTTTGATTTAGAGTTCCAACTACATGTATCCATATAAGAGAAAGCAGTGTGAAACCTAAAAAGGAAAACAGTTACTGAAACGAAACGGTTTAAGGTAGAAGAACGAAATTTGGTGAGCCAAGTGGCATTGGTGTACTGATCATTACCTGCAAGTATCATCAAGATTGGGTGAAAAATGTTTGCTGAGATTTCCGGAAACTCGTAGTTTTTGGAAGCTTGGCAACCCCTTTCAATGAAAGTGATTCTCGTCAGTCTCTGCTTGGGGCTACTTCAATAGGACAAAAACCATAGCGATACAACTTGGAACTACATTATTGTGCCCAAGTTTCAAAGAGCTAGCACAAACCGTGTTTGATTTTACAGTTCCAACTACATGTATCCATATAGGAGAAAACAGAGTGAAACCTAAACATGAAAACGGTTACTGCAAAGGAACGATTTAACCTAGAAGAACGAAATTTGGTGAGCCAAGTGGGATTGGTGTACTGATCATTACATGAAGTATCATGAAGATTGGGTGAAAAAATGTTTGCTGAGATTTCGGGAAACTCGTAGTTTTTTGGAAGCTTGGCAACTCCTTTCAATGAAAGTGAGTCTCGTCAGTCTCTGCTTGGGGCTACTTCAATAGTACACAAACCATAGCGATAGAACTTGGAACTACATTATTGTGCCAAGTGAAAAAGAGCTAGCACAAACCGTGTTTGATTTAGAGTTCCAACTACATGTATCCATATATGGAGAAAACACTGTGAAACCTAAACATGATAACGGTTACTGCAAAGGAACGGTTTAACCTAGAAGAACGCAATTTGGTGAGCCAAGTGGCATTGGTGTACTGATCATTACCTGCAAGTATCATCAAGATTGGGTGAAAAATGTTTGCTGAGATCTCAGGAAACTCGTAGTTTTTTGGAAGCTTGTCAACGCCTTTCAATGAAAGTGATTCTCGTCAGTCTCTGCTTGGGGCTACTTCAATAGGACACAAACAATAGTGATAGAACTTCGAACTATATTACTGTGCAAAGTTTCAAAGAGCTAGCACAAACCGTGTTTGATTTAGAGTTCCAACTACATGTATCCATATAGGAGAAAAACAGAGTGAAACCAAAAAAGGAAAACAGATAGTGCAAAGAAACGGTTTAACCTAGAAGAACTAAATTTGGTGAGCCAAGTGGCATTGGTGTAGTGATCATTACCTGCAAGTATCATCAAGATTGGGTGAAAAAATGTTTGCTGAGATTACCGGAAACTCGTAGTTTTTTGGAAGCTTGGCAACCCCTTCAAAGAAAGTGATTCTCGTCAGTCTCTGCTTGGGGCTACTTCAATAGGACACAAACATAGCGATAGAACTTGGAACTACATTATTGTGCCCAGTTTCAAACAGCTAGCACAAACTGTGTTTGATTTAGAGTTCCAACTACAGGCATCCATATAGGAGAAAACAGAGTGAAACCTAAACATGAAAACGGTTACTGTAAAGGAAAGGTTTAAACTTAAAAGAACGAAACTTGGTGAGCCAAATGGGATTGGTGTACTGATCATTACCTGAAAGTATCATCAGGATTGGGTGATAAAATGTTTGCTGAGATTACAGAAAACTCGTAGTTTTTTGTAAGCTTGGCAATCCCTTTAAATGAAAGTGATTCTCGTCAGTCTCTGCTTGGGGCTACTTCAATAGGACACAAGCCAAGGCCATAGAACTTGGAACTAAATTATTGTGCCAAGTTTCAAAGAGCTAGCACAAACCGTGTTTGATTTAGAGTTCCAACTACATGTATCCATATTGGAGAAAACAGAGTGAAACCTAAACATGAAAACGGTGACTGCAATCGAACGGTTTAACCTAGAAGAACGAATTTGGTGAGCCAAGTGGGATTGCTGTACTGATCATTACCTGCAAGTATCATCAGGATTTGGTGATAAAATGTTTGCTGAGATTTCAGGAAACACGTAGTTTTTTGGAAGCTTGGCAACCCCTTTCAATGAAAGTGATTCTCGTCAGTCTCTGCTTGGGGCTACTTCAATAGGACACAAACCATAGCGATAGACCTTGGAACTACATTATTGTGCCAAAGTCATAGAGCTAGCACAAGCCGTGTTTGATTTAGAGTTCAACTACATGTATCCATATAGGAGAAAACAGAGTGAAACCTAAACATGAAAACGGTTACTGAAAAGAAACAGTTTAACCTAGAAGAACGAAATTTGGTGAGCCAAGTGGCATTGGTCTTCTGATCATTACCTGCAAGTATCATCAAGATTGGGTGAAAAAGTGTTTGCTGAGACTTCCGGAAACTCGTAGTTTTTTGGAAGCTTGGCAACCCCTTTCAATGAAAGTGATTCTCGTCAGTCTCTGCTTGGGGCTACTTCAATAGGACACAAACCATAGCATTAGAACTTGGAACTACATTACTGTGCAAGTTTCAAAGAGCTAGCACAAACCGTGTTTGATTTAGAGTTCCAACTACATGTATCCATAAAAGAGAAAGCAGTGTGAAAGCTAAAAAGGAAAACAGTTACTGAAACGAAACGGTTTAAGGTAGAAGAACGAAATTTGGTGAGCCAAGTGGCATTGGTGTACTGATCATTACCTGCAAGTATCATCAAGTTTGGGTGAAAAAATGTTTGCTCAGATTTCCGGAAACTCGTAGTTTTTTGGAAGCTTGGCAACCCCTTTCAATGAAAGTGATTCTCGTCAGTCTCTGCTTGGGGCTACTTCAATAGGACAAAAACATAGCGATACAACTTGGAACTACATTATTGTGCCAAGTTTCAAAGAGCTAGCAGAAACCGTGTTTGATTTAGAGTTCCATCTACTGGCATCCGTATAAGAGAAAACAGAGTGAAACCTAAACATGAAAACGGTGACTGAAAAGAAACGGTTTAACCTAGAAGAACGAAATTTGGTGAGCCAAGTGGCATTGGTCTACAGATCATTACCTGCAAGTATCATCAAGATTGGGTGAAAAAGTGTTTGCTGAGATTTCTGGAAACTCGTAGTTTTTGGAAGCTTGGCAACCCATTTCAATGAAAGTGATTCTCGTCAGTCTCTGCTTGGGGCTACTTCAATAGGACACAAACATAGCGATAGAACTTGGAACTACATTATTGTGCCAAGTTTCAAAGAGCTAGCACAAACCGTGTTTGATTTAGAGTTCCAAATACATGTATCCATATAGGAGAAAACAGAGTGAAACTAAAAAGGAAAACAGTACCTGCAAAGACATGCTTTAACCTAGAAGAACGAAATTTGGTGAGCCAAGTGGCATTGGTCTACTGATCATTACCTGCAAGTATCATCAAGATTGGGTGAAAAAGTGTTTGCTGAGATTTCCGGAAACGCGTAGTTTTTTGGAAGCTTGGCAACCCTTTCAATGAAAGTGATTCTCGTCAGTCTCTGCTTGGGGCTACTTCAATAGGACACAAACCATAGCGATAGAACTTGGAACTACATTATTGTGCCAAGTTTTCAAAGAGCTAGGACAAACCGTGTTAGACTTAGCGTTCCAACTACATGTATCCATGTAGGAGAAAACAGAGTGAAACCTTAACATGAAAACGGGTACTGCAACGGAACGGTTTAACCTAGAAGAACGAAATTTGGTAGGCCAAGTGGGATTGGTGTACTGGTAATTACGTGCAAGTATCATCAAGATTGGGTGAAAAAATGTTTGCTGAGATTTCCGGAAACTCGTAGTTTTTTGGAAGCTTGGCAACCCTTTCAATGAAAGTGATTCTCGTCAGTCTCTGCTTGGGGCTACTTCAATAGGACACAAACCATAGTAATAGAACATGGAACTACATTATTGTGCCAAGTCTGAAAGAGCTAGCACAAACCGTGTTTGATTTAGAGTTCCAACTACATGTATCCATATAGGAGAAAACAGAGTGAAACCTTAAACATGAAAACGGTTACTGCAAAGGAAGTGTTTATCCTAGAGGAACGAAATTAGGTGAGCCAAGTTGGATTGGTGTACTGATCATTAAGTGGAAGTATTATCAAGATTGGGTGAAAAAATGTTTGCTGAGATTTCAGGAAACTCGTCGTTTTTTGGAAGTTTGGCAACCCCTTTCAATGAAAGTGATTCTCCTCAGTCTCTGCTTGGTGCTACTACAATGGGACACATACCATAGCGATATAACTTGGAACTACATTATTGTGCCACGTTTCAAAGAGCTAGCACAAACCGTGTTTGATTTAGAGTTCCAACTACATGTATCCATATAGGGGAAAACAGAGTGAAACCTAAAAAGGAAAACAGTTACTGCAAAGAAACGGTTTAAGGTAGAAGAACGAAATTTGGTGAGCCAAGTGGCATTGGTGTACTGATCATTACCTGCAAGTATCTTCAAGATTGGGTAAAAAAATGTTTGCTGAGATTTCCGGAAACTCGTAGTTTTTTGGAAGCTTGGCAACCCCTTTCAATGAAAGTGATTCTCGTCAGTCTCTGCTTGGGGCTCCTTCAGTAGGACAAAAACCATAGCGATACAACTTGTAACTACATTATTGTGCCAAGTTTCAAAGAGCTAGCACAAACCGTGTTTGATTTAGAGTTCAAATTACAGGCATCCGTATAGTAGAAAACAGAGTGAAACCTAACCATGAAAACGGTTACTGCAAAGGAACGTTTAAACTAGAAGAACGAAAATTGGTGAGCAAAGTGGGATTGGCGTACTGATCATTACCTGCAAGTATCATCAAGATTGGGTGAAAAAATGTTTGCTGAGATTTCAGGAAATTCATAGTTTTTTGGAAGCTTGGCAACCCCTTTCAATGAAAGTGATTCTCGTCAGTCTCTGCTTGGGGCTACTTCAATAGGACACAAACCATAGCGATAGAACTTGGGTCTACATTATTGTGCCAAGTTTGAAAGAGCTAGCACAAACCGTGTTTGATTTAGAGTTCCAACTACATGTAACCATATAGGAGAAAACAGAGTGAAACCTAAACATGAAAAAGGTGACTGCAAAGGAATGGTTTAACCTAGAAGAACGAAATTTGGTGAGCCAAGTGGGATTGGTGTACTGATCATTAAATGGAGGTATCATCAAGATTGGGTGAAGAAATGTTTGCTGAGATTTCCGGAAACTCGTCGTTTTTTGGAAGCTTGGCAACCCCTTTCAATGAAAGTGATTCTAGTCAGTCTCTGCTTGGGGCTACTTCAATAGGACACAAACCATAGCGATAGAACTTGGAACTACATTATTGTGCCAAGTTTCCAAGAGCTAGCACAAACCGTGTTCATTTAGTGTTCCAAATACATGTATCCATATAGGAGAAAACAGAGTGAACCCTAAACATGAAAACGGTTACTGCGAAGAAACGGTTTAACCTAGAAGAACAAAATTTGGTGAGCAAAGTGGCATTGGTCTACTGATCATTACCTGCAAGTATCATCAAGATTGGGTGAAAACATGTTTGCTGAGATTTCCGGAAACTCGTAGTTTTTTGGAAGCTTGGCAACCCTTTCAATTAAAGTGATTCTCGTCAGTCTCTGCCTTGGGGCTACATTCAATAGGACACAAACCACAGCGATAGAACTTGGAACTACATTACTGTGCCAAGTTTCAAAGAGCTAGCACAAACCGTGTTTGATTTAGAGTTCAACTACATGTATCCATATAAGAAGAAAACAGAGTGAAACCTAAAAAGGAAAACAGTTACTGCAAAGAAACGGTTTAACCTAGAAGAATGAAATTGGGTGAGCCAAGTGGGATTGGTGTACTGATCATTAAATGAAAGTATCATCAAGATTGCGTGAAAAAATGTTTGCTGAGATCTGGAAACTCGTAGTTTTTTGGAAGCTTGGCAACCCCTTTCAATGAAAGTGATTCTCGTCAGTCTCTGCTTGGGGCTACTTCAATAGGACACAAACCATAGCGATAGAACTTGGAACTACATTATTGTGCCAAGTTTCCAACAGCTAGCACAAACCGTGTTTGATTTAGAGTTCCAACTACATGTATCCATATAGGAGAAAACAGAGTGAAAACTAAACATGAAAACGGTTACTGCAAAGGAAGGGTTTAACCTAGAAGAACGAAATTGGGTGAGCCAAGTGGGATTGGTGTACTGATCATTAAATGAAAGTATCATCAAATTGGGTGAAATAATGTTTGCTGGGATTTCAGGAAACTCGTAGTTTTTTGGAAGCTTGGCAACCCCTTCAATGAAAGTGATTCTCGTCAGTCTCTGCTTGGGGCTACTTCAATAGGACACAAACCATAGCGATAGAACTTGGAACTACACTATTGTGCCAAGTTCCAAGAGCTAGCACAAACCGTGTTTGATTTAGAGTTCCAACTACATGTATCCATATAGGAGAAAACACAGTGAAACCTTAACATGAAAACGGGTACTGCAATGGAACGGTTTAACCTAGAAGAAAGAAATTGGTAGGCCAAGTGGGATTGGTGTACTGGTAATTACGTGCAAGTATCATCAAGATTGGGTGAAAAAATGTTTGCTGAGATTTCAGGAAACTCGTAGTTTTTTGGAAGCTTGGCAACCCCTTTCAATGAAAGTGATTCTCGTCAGTCTCTGCTTGCGGCTACTTCAATAGGACACAAACCATAGCGATAGAAGTTGGAACTTTATTATTGTGCCAAGTTTCAAAGAGCTAGCACAAACCGTATTTGATTTAGAGTTCCAAAATAAATGTATCCATATAGGAGAAAACAGAGTGAAACTAAAAAGGAAAACAGTACCTGCAAAGAAATGCTTTAACCTAGAAGAACGAAATTTGGTGAGCCAAGTGGCATTGGTCTACTGATCATTACCTGCAAGTATCATCAAGATTGGGTGAAAAAGTGTTTGCTGAGATTTCCGGAAACGCGTAGTTTTTTGGAAGCTTGGCAACCCAATTCAATGAAAGTGATTCTCGTCAGTCTCTGCTTGGGGCTACTTCAATAGGACACAATCCATAGCGATAGAACTTGGAACTACATAATTGTGCCACGTTTCAAAGAGCTAGCACAAACCGTGTTTGATTTAGAGTTCCAACTACATGTATCCATATAGGAGAAAAACAGAGTGAACCTAAACATGAAAACGGTTACTGCCAAGGAACGGTTTAACCTAGAAGAACGAAATTGGGTGAGCCAAGTGGGATTGTTGTACTGATCATTGAATGAAAGTATCATCAAATTGGGTGAAAAAATGTTTGCTGGATTTCAGGAAACTCGTAGTTTTTTGGAAGCTTGGCAACCCCTTTCAATGAAAGTGATTCTCGTCAGTCTCTGCTTGGGGCTACTTCAATTTGACACAAACCTTAGCGATACAACTTGGAAATACATTATTGTGCCAAGTTTCAAAGAGCTAGCACAAACCGTGTTTGATTTAGGGTTCCAACTACATGTATCCATATAGGAGAAAACAGAGTGAAACCCTAAACATGAAAACGGTTACTGCAAAGGAAGGTTTAACCTAGAAGAACGAAATTGGGTGAGCCAAGTGGCATTGGTCTACTGATCATTAAATGAAAGTATCATCAAGATTGGGTGAAAAAATGTTTGCTGAGATTTCCGGAAACTCGTAGTTTTTTGGAAGCTTGGCAACCCCTTTCAATGAAAGTGATTCTCGTCAGTCTCTGCTTGGGGATACTTCAATAGGACACAAACCATAGCAATAGAACTTGGAACTACATTATTGTGCCAAGTTTCAAAGAGCTAGCACAAGCCGTGTTTGATTTAGAGTTCCAACTACATGTATCCATATAGGAGAAAACAGAGTGAACCCTAAACATGAAAACGGTTACTGCAAAGAAAAGGTTTAACCTAGAAGAACGATTTGGTGATCAAAATGGCATTGGTGTACTGATCATTACCTGCAAGTATCATCAAGATTGGGTGAAAAAGTGTTTGCTGAGATTTCGGAAACTCGTAGTTTTTTGGAAGCTTGGCAACCCCTTTCAATGAAAGTGATTCTCGTCAGTCTCTGCTTGGGCTACTTCAATAGGACACAAACCACAGCGATAGAACTTGGAACTACATTATTGTGCCAAGTATCAAAGAGCTAGCACAAACCCTGTTTGATTTAGAGTTCCAACTACATGTATCCATATAGAAGAAAACAGAGTGAAACCTAAAAAGGAAAACAGTTACTGCAAAGAAACGGTTTAACCTAGAAGAAAGAAATTGGGTGAGCCAAGTGGGATTGGTGTACTGATCATTAAATGAAAGTATCATCAAGATTGGGTGAAAAAATGTTTGCTGAGATCTGGAAACTCGTAGTTTTTTGGAAGCTTGGCAACCCCTTTCAATGAAAGTGATTCTCGTTAGTCTCTGCTTGGGGCTACTTCAATAGGACACAAACCATAGCGATAGAACTTGGAACTACACTATTGTGCCAAGTTCCAGAGCTAGCACAAACCGTGTTTGATTTAGAGTTCCAACTACATGTATCCATATAGGAGAAAACACAGTGAAACCTTAACATGAAAACGGGTACTGCAACGGAACGGTTTAACCTAGAAGAACGAAATTTGGTAGGCCAGGTGGGATTGGTGTACTGGTAATTACGTGCAAGTATCATCAAGATTGGGTGAAAAAATGTTTGCTGAGATTCAGAAATTCATAGTTTTTTGGAAGCTTGGCAACCCCTTTCAATGAAAGTGATTCTCGTCAGTCTCTGCTTGTGGCTACTTCAATAGGACACAACCATAGCGATAGAACTTGGAACTTTATTATTGTGCCAAGTTTCAAAGAGCTAGCACAAACCGTGTTTGATTTAGAGTTCCAACTACATGTATCCATATAGGAGAAAACAGAGTGAAAGCTAAACATGAAAACGGTGACTGCAAAGGAACGGTTTAACCTAGAGGAACGAAATTGGTGAGCCAAGTGGAATTGGTGTCCTGATCATTACCTGCAACTATCATAAAGCTTGGTTGAAAAAATGTTTGCTGAGATTTCCGGAAACTCGTAGTTTTTTGGAAGCTGGGCAACCCCTTTCAATGAAAGTGATTCTCGTTTGTCTCTGCTTGGGGCTACTTCAATAGGACACAAACCATAGTAATAGAACATGGAACTACATTATTGTGCCAAGTCTGAAAGAGCTAGCACAAACCGTGTTTGATTTAGAGTTCCAACTACATGTATCCATATAGGAGAAAACAGAGTGAAACCTAAACATGAAAACGGTTACTGCAAAGGAAGTGTTTAACCTAGAGGAACGAAATTGGGTGAGCCAAGTTGGATAGGTGTACTGATCATTAAGTGGAAGTACAATCAAGATTGGGTGAAAAAATATTTGCTGAGATTTCAGGAAACTCGTCGTTTTTTGGAAGTTTGGCAACCCCTTTCAATGAAAGTGATTCTCCTCAGTCTCTGCTTGGTGCTACTACAATGGGACACAAACCATAGCGATATAACTTGGAACTACATTATTGTGCCACGTTTCAAGAGCTAGCACAAACCGTGTTTTGATTTAGAGTTCCCAACTACATGTATCCATATATGGGGAAAACAGAGTGAAACCTAAAAAGGAAAACAGTTACTGCAAAGAAACGGTTTAAGGTAGAAGAACGAAATTTGGTGAGCCAAGTGGCATTGGTGTACTGATCATTACCTGCAAGTATCTTCAAGATTGGGTAAAAAAATGTTTGCTGAGATTTCCGGAAACTCGTAGTTTTTTGGAAGCTTGGCAACCCCTTTCAATGAAAGTGATTCTCGTCAGTCTCTGCTTGGGGCTACTTCAATAGGACAAAAACCATAGCGATACAACTTGGAAACTACATTATTGTGCCAAGTTTCAAAGAGCTAGCACAAACCGTGTTTGATTTAGAGTTCAAACTACAGGCATCCGTATAGGAGAAAACAGAGTGAAACCTAACCATGAAAACGGTTACTGCAAAGGAACAGTTTAAACTAGAAGAACGAAAATTGGTGAGCAAAGTGGGATTGGCGTACTGATCATTACCTGCAAGTATCAAAAGATTGGGTGAAAAAATGTTTGCTGAGATTTCCGGAAACTCGTAGTTTTTTGGAAGCTTGGCAACCCCTTTCAATGAAAGTGATTCTCGTCAGTCTCTGCTTGGGGCTACTTCAATAGGACACAAACCATAGCGATAGAACTTGGGTCTACATTATTGTGCCAAGTTTGAAAGAGCTAGCACAAACCGTGTTTGATTTAGAGTTCCAAATACATGTAACCATATAGGAGAAAACAGAGTGAAACCTAAACATGAAAACAGTGACTGCAAAGCAACGGTTTAACCTAGAAGAACGAAATTTGGTGAGCCAAGTGGGATTGGTGTACTGATCATTAAATGGAGGTATCATCAAGATTGGGTGAAGAAATGTTTGCTGAGATTTCCGGAAACTCGTCGTTTTTTTGGAAGCTTGGCAACCCCTTTCAATGAAAGTGAATCTCGTCAGTCTCTGCTTGGGGCTACTTCAATAGGACACAAACCATAGTGATAGAACTTGGAACTACATTATTGTGCCAAGTTTCCAAGAGCTAGCACAAACCGTGTTTCATTTAGTGTTCCAAACACATGTATCCATATAGGAGAAAACAGAGTGAAACCTAAACATGAAAAAGGTTACTGCAAAGGAACAGTTTAACCTAGAAGAACGAAATTTGGTGGATACAAGTGGGGTTTGTGTACTGACCATTACCTGCAAGTATCAAAAGTTTGGGTGAAAAATATTTGCTGAGATTACCTGAAACTCGTAATTTTTTGGAAGCTTGGCAACCCCTTTCAATGAAAGTGATTCTCGTCAGTCTCTGCTTGGGTCTACTTCAATAGGACACAAACCATAGCGATAGAACTTGGAACTACATTATTGTGCCAAGTTTCAAAGATATAGCACAAACCGTGTTTGATTAGAGTTCCAACTACATGTATCCATATAGGAGAAAACAGAGTGAAACCTAATCATGAAAACGGTTACTGCAAAGAACGGTTTAACCTAGAAGAACGAAATTAGGTGAGCCAAGTGGGAATGGTGTACTGATAAATACCTGCAAGTATCATCAGGATTGGTGAAAAAATATTTGCTGAGATTTCAGGAAACTCGTAGTTTTTTGGAAGCTTGGCAACCCCTTTCAATGAAAGTGATTCTCGTCAGTCTCTGCTTGGGGCTACTTCAATAGGACACAAACCATAGCGATAGAACTTGGAACTACATTATTGTGCCAAGTTTCAAAGAGCTAGCACAAACCGTGTTTGATTTAGAGTTCCAACTACATGTATCCATATACTGGAAAACAGAGTGAAACCTAAACATGAAAACCAGTACTGCAAAGTAACGGTTTAACCTAGAAGAACGAAATTTGGTGAGCCAAGTGGGATTGGTGTACTGGTCATTAAATGGAAGTATCATCAAGATTGGGTGAAAAAATGTTTGCTGAGATTCCCGGAAACTCGTCATTTTTTGTAAGCTTGGCAACCCCTTTCAATGAAAGTGATTCTCGTCAGTCTCTGCTTGGGGCTACTTCAATAGGACACAAACCATAGCGATAGAACTTTGAACTACATTATTGTGCCAAGTTTCAAAGATATAGCACAAACCGTGTTGGATATAGAGTTCCAACTACATGTATCCATATAGGAGAAAACAGAGTGAAACCTAAACATGAAAACGGTTATTGCAAAGGAACGGTTTAACCTAGAAGAACGCAATTTGGTGAGCCAAGTGGGATTGGTGTACTGATCATTACCTGCAAGTATCATTAAGATTGGGTGAAAAATGTTTGCTGAGATTTCAGGAAACTCGTAGTTTTTTGGAAGCTTGGCAACTCCTTTCAATGACAGTGATTCTCGTCAGTCTCTGCTTTGGGCTACTTCAATAGGACACAAACCATAGCGATAGAACTTGGAACTACATTATTGTGCCACGTTTCAAAGAGCTAGAACAAACCGTGTTTGATTTAGAGTTCCAACTACATGTATCCATATACGAGAAAACAGAGTGAAACCTAAACATGAAAACGGTTACTGCAAAGGAACGTTTTAACCTAGAAGAACGTAATTTGGTGAGGCCAAGTGGGATTGGTGTACTGGTCATTAAATGGAAGTATCATCAAAATTGGGTGAAAAATGTTTGCTGAGATTTCTGGAAACTCGTCGTCTCTTGGAAGTTGAAAACCCCTTTCAATGAAAATGATTCTCATCAGTCTCTGCCTTGGGGCTACTTCAATAGGACACAAACCATAGCGATAGAACTTGGAACTACATTATTGTGCCAAGTTTCAAGAGCTAGCACAAACCGTGTTTGATTTAGAGTTCCAACTACATGTATCCATATAGGAGAAAACAGAGTGAAACCTAATCATGAAAACGTTACTGCAAAGGAACGTTTAACCTAGAAGAACGAAATTAGGTGAGCCAATTGGGATTGGTGTACTGATCATTACCTGCATGTATCATCAGGATTGGGTGAAAAAATATTTGCTGAGATTTCAGGAAACTCGTAGTTTTTTGGAAGCTTGGCAACCCCTTTCAATGAAAGTGATTCTCGTCAGTATCTGCTTGGGGCTACTTCAATAGGACACAAACCATAGCGATAGAACTTGGAACTACATAATTGTGCCACGTTTCAAAGAGCTAGCACAACCGTGTTTGATTTAG
>NW_027553440.1:0-38832 GCF_045843805.1 Urocitellus parryii
TTCCAGTTCTATCGCTTCGGTTTGTGTCCTACTGTTATAGCCCCAAGCAGAGACTGACCGAGAATCACTTTCATTGAAAGGGGTTGCCAAGCTTCCAAAAAACTACGAGTTTCCGGAAATCTCAGCAAACATTTTTTTCACCCAATCTTGATGATACTTCCATTTAATGATCAGCCCACCAATCCCACTTGGCTCACCAAATTTCGTTCTTCTAGGTTAAACCGTTCCTTTGCAGTAACCGTTTTCATGTTTAGGATTCACTCTGTTTTCTCCTATATGGATACATGTAGTTGGAACTCTAAATCAAACACGGTTTGTGCTAGCTCTTTGTAACTTGGCACAATAATGTAGTTCCAAGTTCTATAGCTATGTTTTGTGTCCTACTGATGTTGCCCCAAGCAGAGACTGACGAGAATCACTTTCATTGAAAGGGGTTGCCAAGCTTCCAAAAAACTACGAGTTTGCTGAAATCAAAGCAAACATTTTTCACCCAATCTTGATGATACTTCCATTTAATGATCAGCCCACCAATCCCACTTGGCTCACCAAATTTCGTTCTTCTAGGTTTAAACCGTTCCTTTGCAGTAACCGTTTTCATGTTTAGGTTTCACTCTGTTTTCTCCTATATGGATACATGTAGTTGGAACTCTAAATCAAACACGGTTTGTGCTAGCTCTTTGAAACATGGCACAATAATGTAGTTCCAAGTTCTATCGCTATGCTTTGTGTCCTATTGAAGTAGCCCCAAGCAGAGACTGATGGGAATCACTTTCATTGAAAGGGGTTGCCAAGCTTCCAAAAAACTACGAGTTTCCTGAAATCTCAGCAAACATTTTTTCACCCAAACTTGATGATACTTGCAGGCCATGATCAATACACGAATCCCACTTGGCTCACCAAATTTCGTTCTTCTAGGTTAAACCGTTCCTTTGTAGTAACCGTTTTCATGTTTAGGTTTCACTCTGTTTTCTCCTATATGGATACATGTAGTTGGAACTCTAAATCAAACACGGTTTGTTCTAGCTCTTTGAAACTTGGCACACTAATATAGTTCCAAGTTCTATCGCTTCGGTTTGTGTCCTACTGTTATAGCCCCAAGCAGAGACTGACGAGAATCACTTTCATTGAAAGGGGTTGCCAAGCTTCCAAAAAACTACGAGTTTCCTGAAATTTCAGCAAACATTTTTAACCAAATCTGGATGAAACTTCCATTTAATGATCAGCCCACCAATCCCACTTGGCTCACCAAATTTCGTTCTTCTAGGTAAAACCGTTCCTTTGCAGTAACCGTTTTCATGTTTAGGTTTCACTCTGTTTTCTCCTATATGGATACATGTAGTTGGAACTCTAAATCAAACACGGTTTGTGCTAGCTCTTTGAAACTTGGCACAATAATGTAGTTCCAAGTTCTATCGCTATGGTTTGTGTCCTATTGAAGTAGCCCCAAGCAGAGACTGACGAGAATCACTTTCATTGAAAGGGGTTGTCAAGTTTCCAAAAAGTACGAGTTTCCAGATATCTCAGCAAACATTTTTTCACCCAATCTTGATGATACTTGCAGGTAGTGATCAGTACACGAATCCCACTTGGCTCACCAAATTTCGTTCTTCTAGGTTAAACAGTTCCTTTGCAGTAACCGTTTTCATGTTATGTTTCACTCTGTTTTCTTCTATATGGATACATATAGTTGGAACTCTAAATCAAACACGGTTTGTGCTAGCTCTTTGAAACTTGGCACAATAATGTAGTTCCACGTTCTATCGCTATGGTTTGTGTACTATTGAAGTAGCCCCAAGCAGAGACTGACGAAAATCACTTTTATTGAAAGGGGTTGCCAAGCTTCCAAAAAACTACGAGTTTCCTGAAATCTCAGCAAACATTTTTCACCCAATCTTGATGATACATGCAGGTTTTGATCAGTACACAAATCCCACTTGGCTCACCAAATTTCGTTCTTCTAGGTTAAACCGTTCCTTTGCAGTAACCGTTTTCATGTTTAGGTTTCACTCTGTTTTTCTCCTATATGGATACATGTATTTGGAACTCTAAATCAAACACGGTTTGTGCTAGCTCTTTGAAACATGGCACAATAATGTAGTTCCACGTTGTATCGCTATGGTTTGTGTACTATTGAATTAGCCCCAAGCAGAGACTGACGAGAATCACTTTTATTGAAAGGGGTTGCCAAACTTCCAAAAAACTACGAGTTTCCTGAAATCTCAGCAAACATTTTTTCACCCAATCTTGATGATACTTGCAGGTAGTGATCAGTACATGAATCCCACTTGGCTCACCAAATTTCGTTCTTCTAGGTTAAACCGTTCCTTTGCAGTAACCGTTTTCATGTTTAGGTTTCACTCTGTTTTCTCCTATATGGATACATGTATTTGGAACTCTAAATCAAACACGGTTTGTGCTAGCTCTTTGAAACTTGGCACAATAATGTAGTTCCACGTTCTATCGCTATGGTTTGTGTCCTATTGAAAGTAGCCCCAAGCAGAGACTGACGAGAATCACTTTTATTGAAAGGGGTTGCCAAGCTTCCAAAAAACTACGAGTTTCCTGAAATCTCAGCAAACATTTTTTCACCCAATCTTGATGATACTTGCAGGTAGTGATCAGTACACGAATCCCACTTGGCTCACCAAATATCGTTCTTCTAGGTTAAACCGTTCCTTTGCAGTATCCGTTTTCATGTTTAGGTTTCACTCTGTTTTCTCCTATATGAATACATGTAGTTGGAACTCTAAATCAAACACGGTTTGTGCTAGCTCTTTGAAACTTGGCACAATAATGTAGTTCCAAGTTCTTTCGCTGTGGTTTGTGTCCTACTGTTATAGCCCCAAGCAGAGACTGATGAGAATCACTTTCATTGAAAGGGGTTGCCAAATTTCCAAAAAACTACGAGTTTCCGGAAATCTCAGCAAACATTTTTTCAGCCAATCTTGATGATACTTCCATTTAATGATCAGCCCACCAATCCCACTTGGCTCACCAAATTTCGTTCTTCTAGGTTAAACCGTTCCTTTGCAGTAACCGTTTTCATGTTTAGGTTTCACTCTGTTTTCTCCTATATGGATACATGTAGTTGGAACTCTAAATCAAACACGGTTTGTGCTAGCTCTTTGAAACTTGGCACAATAATGTAGTCCAAGCTCTAATGCTATGGTTTGTGTCCTATTGAAGTAGCCCCAAGCACAGACTGACGAGAATCACTTTCATTGAAAGGGGTTGCCAAGCTTCCAAAAAACTGCGAGTTTCCGGAAATCTCAGCAAACATTTTTCACCCAATGTTGATGATACTTCCATTTAATGATCAGCCCACCAATCCGACTTGGCTCACCAAATTTCGTTCTTCTACGTTAAACCGTTACTTTGCAGTAACCGTTTTCATGTTTAGGTTTCACTCTGTTTTCTCCTATATGGATACATGTAGTTGGAACTCTAAATCAAACACGGTTTTGTGTTAGCTCTTTGTAACTTGGCACAATATTTGTAGTTCCAAGTTATATAGCTATGGTGTGTGTCCTACTGATGTAGCCCCAAGCAGAGACTGACGAGAATCACTTTCATTGAAAGGGGTTGCCAAGCTTCCAAAAAACTACGAGTTTGCAGAAATCTCAGCAAATATTTTTTAACCCAATCTTGATGAAACTTCCATTTAATGATCAGCCCACAAATCCCACTTGGCTCACGAAATTTCGTTCTTCTAGGTTAAACCGTTCCTTTGCAGTAACTTTTTTCATGTTTAGGTTTCACTCTGTTTTCTCCTATATGGATACATGTATTTGGAACTCTAAATCAACACGGTTTGTGCTAGCTATTTGAAACTTGGCACAATAATGTAGTTCCAAGTTCTATAGCTATGGTGTGTCCTACTGATGTAGCACCAAGAAGAGACTGATTGAGAATCACTTTCATTTAAAGGGGTTGCCAAGCTTCCAAAAAGTACGAGTTTCTGGAAATCTCAGCAAACATTTTTTTCACCCAATGTTGATGATACTTCCATTTAATGATCAGCCCACCAATCCCACTTGGCTCACCAAATTTCGTTCTTCTAAGTTAAACCGTTCCTTTGCAGTAACCGTTTTCATGTTTAGGTTTCACTCTGTTTTCTCCTATATGGATACATGTATTTGGAACTCTAAATCAAACACGGTTTGTGCTAGCTCTTTGAAACTTGGCACAATAATGTTGTTCCAAGTTCTATCGCTATGGTGTGCTTCCTATAGAAGTAGCCCCAAGCAGAGACTGATGAGAATCACTTTCATTGAAAGGGGTTGCCAAGCTTCCAAAAAACTGCGTTTCCTGAAATCTCAGCAAACATTTTTTCACCCAATCTTTATGATACTTGCAGGCCATGATCAATACACGAATCCCACTTGGCTCACCAAATTTCGTTCTTCTAGGTTAAACCGTTCCTTTGCAGTAACCGTTTTCATGTTTAGGTTTCACTCTGTTTTCTCCTATATGGATACATGTAGTTGGAACTCTAAATCAAACACGGTTTGTGCAAGCTCTTTGAAACTTGGCACAATAATGTAGTTCCAAGTTCTTTCACTATGGTTTGCTTCCTATTGAAGTAGCCCCAAGCAGAGACTGATGAGAATCACTTTCATTGAAAGGGGTTGCCAAATTTCCAAAAAACTACGAGTTTCCGGAAATCTCAGCAAACCTTTTTCAGCCAATCTTGAGGATACTTCCATTTAATGATCAGCCCACCAATCCCACTTGGCTCACCAAATTTCGTTCTTCTAGGTTAAAACCGTTCCTTTGCAGTAACCGTTTTCATGTTTAGGATTCACTCTGTTTTCTCCTATATGGATACATGTAGTTGGAACTCTAAATCAAACACGGTTTGTGCTAGCTCTTTGTATCTTGGCACAATAATGTAGTTCCAAGTTCTATAGCTATGGTTTGTGTCCTACTGATGTAGCCCCAAGCAGAGACTGACGAGAATCACTTTCATTGAAAGGGGTTGCCAAGCTTCCAAAAAACTACGAATTTCCTGAAATCTCAGCAAACATTTTTTTCACCCAATCTTGATGATACTTGCAGGTAGTGATCAGTACACGAATCCCACTTGGCTCACCAAATTTCGTTCTTCTAGGTTAAACCGTTCCTTTGCAGTAACCGTTTTCATGTTTAGGTTTCACTCTGTTTTCTCCTATATGGATACATTGTAGTTGGAACTCTAAATCAAACACGGTTTGTGCTAGCTCTTTGAAACTTGGCACAATAATGTAGTTCCAAGTTCTATCGCTTCGGTTTGTGTCCTACTGTTATAGCCCCAAGCAGAGACTGACGAGAATCACTTTCATTGAAAGGGGTTGCCAAGCTTCCAAAAAACTACGAGTTTCCGGAAATCTCAGCAAACATTTTTTCACCCAATCTTGATGATACTTCCATTTAATGATCAGCCCACCAATCCCACTTGGCTCCCAAATTTCGTTCTTCTAGGTTAAACCGTTCCTTTGCAGTAACCGTTTTCATGTTTAGGATTCACTCTGTTTTCTCCTATATGGATACATGTAGTTGGAACTCTAAATCAAACACGGTTTGTGCTAGCTCTTTGTAACTTGGCACAATAATGTAGTTCCAAGTTCTATAGCTATGTTTTGTGTCCTACTGATGTTGCCCCAAGCAGAGACTGACGAGAATCACTTTCATTGAAAGGGGTTGCCAAGCTCCAAAAACTACGAGTTTGCTGAAATCAAAGCAAACATTTTTTCACCCAATCTTGATGATACTTCCATTTAATGATCAGCCCACCAATCCCACTTGGCTCACCAAATTTCGTTCTTCTAGGTTAAACCGTTCCTTTGCAGTAACCATTTTCATGTTTAGGTTTCACTCTGTTTTCTCCTATATGGATACATGTAGTTGGAACTCTAAATCAAACACGGTTTGTGCTAGCTCTTTGAAACATGGCACAATAATGTAGTTCCAAGTTCTATCGCTATGCTTTGTGTCCTATTGAAGTAGCCCCAAGCAGAGACTGATGAGAATCACTTTCATTGAAAGGGGTTGCCAAGCTTCCAAAAAACTGCGTTTCCTGAAATCTCAGCAAACATTTTTTCACCCAAACTTGATGATACTTGCAGGCCATGATCAATACACGAATCCCACTTGGCTCACCAAATTTCGTTCTTCTAGGTTAAACCGTTCCTTTGTAGTAACCGTTTTCATGTTTAGGTTTCACTCTGTTTTCTCCTATATGGATACATGTAGTTGGAACTCTAAATCAAACACGGTTTGTTCTAGCTCTTTGAAACTTGGCACACTAATATAGTTCCAAGTTCTATCGCTTCGGTTTGTGTCCTACTGTTATAGCCCCAAGCAGAGACTGACGAGAATCACTTCATTGAAAGGGGTTGCCAAGCTTCCAAAAAACTACGAGTTTCCTGAAATTTCAGCAAACATTTTTTAACCAAATCTGGATGAAACTTCCATTTAATGATCAGCCCACCAATCCCACTTGGCTCACCAAATTTCGTTCTTCTAGGTTAAACCGTTCCTTTGCAGTAACCGTTTTCATGTTTAGGTTTCACTCTGTTTTCTCCTATATGGATACATGTAGTTGGAACTCTAAATCAAACACGGTTTGTGCTAGCTCTTTGAAACTTGGCACAATAATGTAGTTCCAAGTTCTATCGCTATGGTTTGTGTCCTATTGAAGTAGCCCCAAGCAGAGACTGACGAGAATCACTTTCATTGAAAGGGGTTGTCAAGTTTCCAAAAAGTACGAGTTTCCAGATATCTCAGCAAACATTTTTTCACCCAATCTTGATGATACTTGCAGGTAGTGATCAGTACACGAATCCCACTTGGCTCACCAAATTTCGTTCTTCTAGGTTAAACAGTTCCTTTGCAGTAACCGTTTTCATGTTATGTTTCACTCTGTTTTCTTCTATATGGATACATATAGTTGGAACTCTAAATCAAACACGGTTTGTGCTAGCTCTTTGAAACTTGGCACAATAATGTAGTTCCACGTTCTATCGCTATGGTTTGTGTACTATTGAAGTAGCCCCAAGCAGAGACTGACGAAAATCACTTTTATTGAAAGGGGTTGCCAAGCTTCCAAAAAACTACGAGTTTCCTGAAATCTCAGCAAACATTTTTTCACCCAATCTTGATGATACATGCAGGTTGTGATCAGTACACAAATCCCACTTGGCTCACCAAATTTCGTTCTTCTAGGTTAAACCGTTCCTTTGCAGTAACCGTTTTCATGTTTAGGTTTCACTCTGTTTTCTCCTATATGGATACATGTATTTGGAACTCTAAATCAAACACGGTTTGTGCTAGCTCTTTGAAACATGGCACAATAATGTAGTTCCACGTTGTATCGCTATGGTTTGTGTACTATTGAAGTAGCCCCAAGCAGAGACTGACGAGAATCACTTTTATTGAAAGGGGTTGCCAAGCTTCCAAAAAACTACGAGTTTCCTGAAATCTCAGCAAACATTTTTTCACCCAATCTTAATGATACTTGCAGGTAGTGATCAGTACATGAATCCACTTGGCTCACCAAATTTCGTTCTTCTAGGTTAAACCGTTCCTTTGCAGTAACCGTTTTCATGTTTAGGTTTCACTCTGTTTTCTCCTATATGGATACATGTAGTTGGAACTCTAAATCAAACACGGTTTGTGCTAGCTCTTTGAAACTTGGCACAATAATGTAGTTCCAAGTTCTAATGCTATGGTTTGTGTCCTATTTAAGTAGCCCAAGCAGAGACTGACGAGAATCACTTTTATTGAAAGGGGTTGCCAAGCTTCCAAAAAACTACAAGTTTCCTGAAATCTCAGCAAACATTTTTTCACCCAATCTTGATGATACTTGCAGGTAGTGATCAGTACACGAATCCCACTTGGCTCACCAAATTTCGTTCTTCTAGGTTAAACCGTTCCTTTGCAGTAACCATTTTCATGTTTAGGTTTCACTCTGTTTTCTCCTATATGGATACATGTAGTTGGAACTCTAAATCAAACACGGTTTATGCTAGCTCTTTGAAACTTGGCACAATAATGTAGTTCCAAGTTTTATCGCTTCGGTTTGTGTCCTATTGAAGAAGTCCGAAGCAGAGACTGACGAGAATCACTTTCATTGAAAGGGGTTGTCAAGTTTCGAATTAGTACGAGTTTCCGGATATCTCAGCAAACATTTTTTCACCCAATCTTGATGATACTTGCAGGTAGTGATCAGTACATGAATCCCACTTGGCTCACCAAATTTCGTTCTTCTAGGTTAAACCGTTGCTTTGCAGTAACCGTTTTCATGTTTAGGTTTCACTCTGTTTTCTTCTATATGGATACATGTAGTTGGAACTCTAAATCAAACACGGTTTGTGCTAGCTCTTTGAAACTTGGCACAATAATGTAGTTCCACGTTCTATCGCTATGGTTTGTGTCCTATTGAAGTAGCCCCAAGCAGAGACTGACGAGAATCACTTTTATTGAAAGGGGTTGCCAAGCTTCCAAAAAACTACGAGTTTCCTGAAATCTCAGCAAACATTTTTTTCACCCAATCTTGATGATACTTGCAGGTAGTGATCAGTACACGAATCCCACTTGGCTCACCAAATATCGTTCTTCTAGGTTAAACCGTTCCTTTGCAGTATCCGTTTTCATGTTTAGGTTTCACTCTGTTTTCTCCTATATGAATACATGTAGTTGGAACTCTAAATCAAACACGGTTTGTGCTAGCTCTTTGAAACTTGGCACAATAATGTAGTTCCAAGTTCTTTCGCTGTGGTTTGTGTCCTACTGTTATAGCCCCAAGCAGAGACTGATGAGAATCACTTTCATTGAAAGGGGTTGCCAAATTTCCAAAAAACTACGAGTTTCCGGAAATCTCAGCAAACATTTTTTCAGCCAATCTTGATGATACTTCCATTTAATGATCAGCCCACCAATCCCACTTGGCTCACCAAATTTCGTTCTTCTAGGTTAAACCGTTCCTTTGCAGTAACCGTTTTCATGTTTAGGTTTCACTCTGTTTTCTCCTATATGGATACATGTAGTTGGAACTCTAAATCAAACACGGTTTGTGCTAGCTCTTTGAAACTTGGCACAATAATGTAGTTCCAAGCTCTAATGCTATGGTTTGTGTCCTATTGAAGTAGCCCCAAGCACAGACTGACGAGAATCACTTTCATTGAAAGGGGTTGCCAAGCTTCCAAAAAACTGCGAGTTTCCGGAAATCTCAGCAAACATTTTTTCACCCAATGTTGATGATACTTCCATTTAATGATCAGCCCACCAATCCGACTTGGCTCACCAAATTTCGTTCTTCTACGTTAAAACCGTTACTTTGCAGTAACCGTTTTCATGTTTAGGTTTCACTCTGTTTTCTCCTATATGGATACATGTAGTTGGAACTCTAAATCAAACACGGTTTGTGTTAGCTCTTTGTAACTTGGCACAATATTGTAGTTCCAAGTTATATAGCTATGGTGTGTGTCCTACTGATGTAGCCCCAAGCAGAGACTGACGAGAATCACTTTCATTGAAAGGGGTTGCCAAGCTTCCAAAAACTACGAGTTTGCAGAAATCTCAGCAAATATTTTTTAACCCAATCTTGATGAAACTTCCATTTAATGATCAGCCCACAAATCCCACTTGCTCACGAAATTTCGTTCTTCTAGGTTAAACCGTTCCTTTGCAGTAACTTTTTTCATGTTTAGGTTTCACTCTGTTTTCTCCTATATGGATACATGTATTTGGAACTCTAAATCAAACACGGTTTGTGCTAGCTATTTGAAACTTGGCACAATAATGTAGTTCCAAGTTCTATAGCTATGGTGTGTCCTACTGATGTAGCACCAAGAAGAGACTGATGAGAATCACTTTCATTTAAAGGGGTTTGCCAAGCTTCCAAAAAGTACGAGTTTTTGGAAATCTCAGCAAACATTTTTTCACCCAATGTTGATGATACTTCCATTTAATGATCAGCCCACCAATCCCACTTGGCTCACCAAATTTCGTTCTTCTAAGTTAAACCGTTCCTTTGCAGTAACCGTTTTCATGTTTAGGTTTCACTCTGTTTTCTCCTATATGGATACATGTATTTGGAACTCTAAATCAAACACGGTTTGTGCTAGCTCTTTGAAACTTGGCACAATACTGTTGTTCCAAGTTCTATCGCTATGGTGTGCTTCCTATAGAAGTAGCCCCAAGCAGAGACTGATGAGAATCACTTTCATTGAAAGGGTTGCCAAGCTTCCAAAAAACTGCGTTTCCTGAAATCTCAGCAAACATTTTTTCACCCAATCTTTATGATACTTGCAGGCCATGATCAATACACGAATCCCACTTGCTCACCAAATTTCGTTCTTCTAGGTTAAACCGTTCCTTTGCAGTAACCGTTTTCATGTTTAGGTTTCACTCTGTTTTCTCCTATATGGATACATGTAGTTGGAACTCTAAATCAAACACGGTTTGTGCTAGCTCTTTGAAACTTGGCACAATAATGTAGTTCCAAGTTCTTTCACTATGGTTTGCTTCCTATTGAAGTAGCCCCAAGCAGAGACTGATGAGAATCACTTTCATTGAAAGGGGTTGCCAAATTTCCAAAAAACTACGAGTTTCCGGAAATCTCAGCAAACCTTTTTTCAGCCAATCTTGAGGATACTTCCATTTAATGATCAGCCCACCAATCCCACTTGGCTCACCAAATTTCGTTCTTCTAGGTTAAACCGTTCCTTTGCAGTAACCGTTTTCATGTTTAGGATTCACTCTGTTTTCTCCTATATGGATACATGTAGTTGGAACTCTAAATCAAACACGGTTTGTGCTAGCTCTTTGTATCTTGGCACAATAATGTAGTTCCAAGTTCTATAGCTATGGTTTGTGTCCTAGTGATGTAGCCCCAAGCAGAGACTGACGAGAATCACTTTCATTGAAAGGGGTTGCCAAGCTTCCAAAAAACTACGAGTTTGCTGAAATCACAGCAAACATTTTTTCACCCAATCTTGATGATACTTGCAGGTAGTGATCAGTACACGAATCCCACTTGGGTCACCAAATTTCGTTCTTCTAGGTTAAACAGTTCCTTTGCAGTAACCGTTTTCATGTTTAGGTTTCACTCTGTTTTCTTCTATAGGGAAACATATAGTTGGAACTCTAAATCAAACACGGTTTGTGCTAGCTCTTTGAAACTTGGCCCAATAATGTAGTTCCAAGTTCTATCGCTATGGTTTGTGTACTATTGAAGGAGCCCCAAGCAGAGACTGACGAGAATCACTTTTATTGAAAGGGGTTGCCAAGCTTCCAAAAAACTACGAGTTTCCTGAAATCTCAGCAAACATTTTTTCACCCAATCTTGATGATACTTGCAGGTAGTGATCAGTACACGAATCCCACTTGGCTCACCAAATTTCGTTCTTCTAGGTTAAAACCGTTCCTTTGCAGTAACCGTTTTCATGTTTAGGTTTCACTCTGTTTTCTCCTATATGGATACATGTATTTGGAACTCTAAATCAAACAACGGTTTGTGCTAGCTCTTTGAAACTTGGCACAATAATGTAGTTCCAAGCTCTAATGCTATGGTTTGTGTCCTATTGAAGTAGCCCCAAGCAGAGACTGACGAGAATCACTTTTATTGAAAGGGGTTGCCAAGCTTCCAAAAAACTACGAGTTTCCGGAAATCTCAGCAAACATTTTTTCACCCAATCTTGATGATACTTCCATTTAATGATCAGCCCACCAATCCCACTTGGCTCACCAAATTTCGTTCTTCTAGGTTAAACCGTTCCTTTGCAGTAACCGTTTTCATGTTTAGGATTCACTCTGTTTTCTCCTATATGGATACATGTAGTTGGAACTCTAAATCAAACACGGTTTGTGCTAGCTCTTTGTAACTTGGCACAATAATGTAGTTCCAAGTTCTATAGCTATGTTTTGTGTCCTACTGATGTTGCCCCAAGCAGAGACTGACGAGAATCACTTTCATTGAAAGGGGTTGCCAAGCTTCCAAAAAACTACGAGTTTGCTGAAATCAAAGCAAACATTTTTTCACCCAATCTTGATGATACTTCCATTTAATGATCAGCCCACCAATCCCACTTGGCTCACCAAATTTCGTTCTTCTAGGTTAAACCGTTCCTTTGCAGTAACCGTTTTCATGTTTAGGTTTCACTCTGTTTTCTCCTATATGGATACATGTAGTTGGCGGTTTGTGCTAGCTCTTTGAAACATGGCACAATAATGTAGTTCCAAGTTCTATCGCTATGCTTTGTGTCCTATTGAAGTAGCCCCAAGCAGAGACTGATGAGAATCACTTCATTGAAAGGGGTTGCCAAGCTTCCAAAAAACTGCGTTTCCTGAAATCTCAGCAAACATTTTTTCACCCAAACTTGATGATACTTGCAGGCCATGATCAATACACGAATCCCACTTGGCTCACCAAATTTCGTTCTTCTAGGTTAAACCGTTCCTTTGTAGTAACCGTTTTCATGTTTAGGTTTCACTCTGTTTTCTCCTATATGGATACATGTAGTTGGAACTCTAAATCAAACACGGTTTGTTCTAGCTCTTTGAAACTTGGCACACTAATGTAGTTCCAAGTTCTATCGCTTCGGTTTGTGTCCTACTGTTATAGCCCCAAGCAGAGACTGACGAGAATCACTTTCATTGAAAGGGGTTGCCAAGCTTCCAAAAAACTACGAGTTTCCTGAAATTTCAGCAAACATTTTTTAACCAAATCTGGATGAAACTTCCATTTAATGATCAGCCCACCAATCCCACTTGGCTCACCAAATTTCGTTCTTCTAGGTTAAACCGTTCCTTTACAGTAACCGTTTTCATGTTTAGGTTTCACTCTGTTTTCTCCTATATGGATACATGTAGTTGGAACTCTAAATCAAACACGGTTTGTGCTAGCTCTTTGAAACTTGGCACAATAATGTAGTTCCAAGTTCTATCGCTATGGTTTGTGTCCTATTGAAGTAGCCCCAAGCAGAGACTGACGGGAATCACTTTCATTGAAAGGGGTTGTCAAGTTTCCAAAAAGTACGAGTTTCCAGATATCTAAGCAAACATTTTTTCACCCAATCTTGATGATACTTGCAGGTAGTGATCAGTACACGAATCCCACTTGGCTCACCAAATTTCGTTCTTCTAGGTTAAACAGTTCCTTTGCAGTAACCGTTTTCATGTTATGTTTCACTCTGTTTTCTTCTATATGGATACATATAGTTGGAACTCTAAATCAAACACGGTTTGTGCTAGCTCTTTGAAACTTGGCACAATAATGTAGTTCCACGTTCTATCGCTATGGTTTGTGTACTATTGAAGTAGCCCCAAGCAGAGACTGACGAAAATCACTTTTATTGAAAGGGGTTGCCAAGCTTCCAAAAAACTACGAGTTTCCTGAAATCTCAGCAAACATTTTTTCACCCAATCTTGATGATACATGCAGGTTGTGATCAGTACACAAATCCCACTTGGCTCACCAAATTTCGTTCTTCTAGGTTAAACCGTTCCTTTGCAGTAACCGTTTTCATGTTTAGGTTTCACTCTGTTTTCTCCTATATGGATACATGTATTTGGAACTATAAATCAAACACGGTTTGTGCTAGCTCTTTGAAACATGGCACAATAATGTAGTTCCACGTTGTATCGCCATGGTTTGTGTACTATTGAAGTAGCCCCAAGCAGAGACTGACGAGAATCACTTTTATTGAAAGGGGTTGCCAAGCTTCCAAAAAACTACGAGTTTCCTGAAATCTCAGCAAACATTTTTTCACCCAATCTTGATGATACTTGCAGGTTGTGATCAGAACACAAATCCCACTTGGCTCACCAAATTTCGTTCTTCTAGGTTAAACCGTTCCTTTGCAGTAACCGTTTTCATGTTTAGGTTTCACTCTGTTTTCTCCTATATGGATACATGTATTTGGAACTCTAAATCAAACACGGTTTGTGCTAGCTCTTTGAAACATGGCACAATAATGTAGTTCCAAGTTCTAATGCTATGGTTTGTGTCCTATTGAAGTAGCCCCAAGCAGAGACTGACGAGAATCACTTTTATTGAAAGGGGTTGCCAAGCTTCCAAAAAACTACGAGTTTCCTGAAATCTCAGCAAACATTTTTTCACCCAATCTTGATGATACTTGCAGGTAGTGATCAGTACACGAATCCCACTTGGCTCACCAAATTTCGTTCTTTTAGGTTAAACTGTTCCTTTGCAGTAACCATTTTCATGTTTAGGTTTCACTCTGTTTTCTCCTATATGGATACATGTAGTTGGAACTCTAAATCAAACACGGTTTGTGCTAGCTCTTTGAAACTTGGCACAATAATGTAGTTCCAAGTTTTATCGCTTCGGTTTGTGTCCTATTGAAGAAGTCCGAAGCAGAGACTGACGAGAATCACTTTCATTGAAAGGGGTTGTCAAGTTTCGAATTAGTACGAGTTTCCGGATATCTCAGCAAACATTTTTTCACCCAATCTTGATGATACTTGCAGGTAGTGATCAGTACATGAATCCCACTTGGCTCACCAAATTTCGTTCTTCTAGGTTAAACCGTTGCTTTGCAGTAACCGTTTTCATGTTTAGGTTTCACTCTGTTTTCTTCTATATGGATACATGTAGTTGGAACTCTAAATCAAACACGGTTTGTGCTAGCTCTTTGAAACTTGGCACAATAATGTAGTTCCAAGTTCTTTCACTATGGATTGCTTCCTATTGAAGTAGCCCCAAGCAGAGACTGATGAGAATCACTTTCATTGAAAGGGGTTGCCAAATTTCCAAGAAACTACGAGTTTCCGGAAATCTCAGCAAACCTTTTTTCAGCCAATCTTGAGGATACTTCCATTTAATGATCAGCCCACCAATCCCACTTGGCTCACCAAATTTCGTTCTTCTAGGTTAAACCGTTCCTTTGCAGTAACCGTTTTCATGTTTAGGATTCACTCTGTTTTCTCCTATATGGATACATGTAGTTGGAACTCTAAATCAAACACGGTTTGTGCTAGCTCTTTGTATCTTGGCACAATAATGTAGTTCCAAGTTCTATAGCTATGGTTTGTGTCCTACTGATGTAGCCCCAAGCAGAGACTGACGAGAATCACTTTCATTGAAAGGGGTTGCCAAGCTTCCAAAAAACTACGAGTTTGCTGAAATCACAGCAAACATTTTTTCACCCAATCTTGATGATACTTGCAGGTAGTGATCAGTACACGAATCCCACTTGGGTCACCAAATTTCGTTCTTCTAGGTTAAACAGTTCCTTTGCAGTAACCGTTTTCATGTTTAGGTTTCACTCTGTTTTCTTCTATATGGAAACATATACTTGGAACTCTAAATCAAACACGGTTTGTGCTAGCTCTTTGAAACTTGGCACAATAATGTAGTTCCAAGTTCTATCGCTATGGTTTGTGTACTATTGAAGGAGCCCCAAGCAGAGACTGACGAGAATCACTTTTATTGAAAGGGGTTGCCAAGCTTCCAAAAAACTACGAGTTTCCTGAAATCTCAGCAAACATTTTTTCACCCAATCTTGATGATACTTGCAGGTAGTGATCAGTACACGAATCCCACTTGGCTCACCAAATTTCGTTCTTCTAGGTTAAACCGTTCCTTTGCAGTAACCGTTTTCATGTTTAGGTTTCACTCTGTTTTCTCCTATATGGATACATGTATTTGGAACTCTAAATCAAACACGGTTTGTGCTAGCTCTTTGAAACTTGGCACAATAATGTAGTTCCAAGCTCTAATGCTATGGTTTGTGTCCTATTGAAGTAGCCCCAAGCAGAGACTGACGAGAATCACTTTTATTGAAAGGGGTTGCCAAGCTTCCAAAAAACTACGAGTTTCCTGAAATCACAGCAAACATTTTTTCACCCAATCTTGATGATACTTGCAGGTAGTGATCAGTACACGAATCCCACTTGGCTCACCAAATTTCATTCTTCTAGGTTAAACCGTTCCTTTGCAGTAACCGTTTTCATGTTTAGGTTTCACTCTGTTTTCTCCTATATGGATACATGTAGTTGGAACTCTAAATCAAACACGGTTTGTGCTAGCTCTTTGAAACTTGGCACAATAATGTAGTTCCAAGTTCTATCGCTATGGTTTGTGTCCTACTGTTATAGCCCCAAGCAGAGACTGACGAGAATCACTTTCATTGAAAGGGGTTGCCAAGCTTCCAAAAAACTACGAGTTTCCGGAAATCTCAGCAAACATTTTTTCACCCAATCTTGATGATACTTCCATTTAATGATCAGCCCACCAATCCCACTTGGCTCACCAAATTTCGTTCTTCTAGGTTAAACCGTTCCTTTGCAGTAACCGTTTTCATGTTTAGGTTTCACTCTGTTTTCTCCTATATGGATACATGTAGTTGGAACTCTAAATCAAACACGGTTTGTGCTAGCTCTTTGTAACTTGGCACAATAATGTAGTTCCAAGTTCTATAGCTATGTTTTGTGTCCTACTGATGTTGCCCCAAGCAGAGACTGACGAGAATCACTTTCATTGAAAGGGGTTGCCAAGCTTCCAAAAAACTACGAGTTTGCTGAAATCAAAGCAAACATTTTTTCACCCAATCTTGATGATACTTCCATTTAATGATCAGCCCACCAATCCCACTTGGCTCACCAAATTTCGTTCTTCTAGGTTAAACCGTTCCTTTGCAGTAACCGTTTTCATGTTTAGGTTTCACTCTGTTTTCTCCTATATGGATACATGTAGTTGGAACTCTAAATCAAACACGGTTTGTGCTAGCTCTTTGAAACATGGCACAATAATGTAGTTCCAAGTTCTATCGCTATGCTTTGTGTCCTATTGAAGTAGCCCCAAGCAGAGACTGATGAGAATCACTTTCATTGAAAGGGGTTGCCAAGCTTCCAAAAAACTGCGTTTCCTGAAATCTCAGCAAACATTTTTTCACCCAAACTTGATGATACTTACAGGCCATGATCAATACACGAATCCCACTTGGCTCACCAAATTTCGTTCTTCTAGGTTAAACCGTTCCTTTGTAGTAACCGTTTTCATGTTTAGGTTTCACTCTGTTTTCTCCTATATGGATACATGTAGTTGGAACTCTAAATCAAACACGGTTTGTTCTAGCTCTTTGAAACTTGGCACACTAATGTAGTTCCAAGTTCTATCGCTTCGGTTTGTGTCCTACTGTTATAGCCCCAAGCAGAGACTGACGAGAATCACTTTCATTGAAAGGGGTTGCCAAGCTTCCAAAAAACTACGAGTTTCCTGAAATTTCAGCAAACATTTTTTAACCAAATCTAGATGAAACTTCCATTTAATGATCAGCCCACCAATCCCACTTGGCTCACCAAATTTCGTTCTTCTAGGTTAAACCGTTCCTTTGCAGTAACCGTTTTCATGTTTAGGTTTCACTCTGTTTTCTCCTATATGGATACATGTAGTTGGAACTCTAAATCAAACACGGTTTGTGCTAGCTCTTTGAAACTTGGCACAATAATGTAGTTCCAAGTTCTATCGCTATGGTTTGTGTCCTATTGATGTAGCCCCAAGCAGAGACTGACGAGAATCACTTTCATTTAAAGGGGTTACCAAGCTTCCAAAAAGTACGAGTTTCCGGAAATCTCAGCAAACATTTTTTCACCCAATCTTGATGATACTTCCATTTAATGATCAGCCCACCAATCCCACTTGGCTCACCAAATTTCGTTCTTCTAGGTTAAACCGTTCCTTTGCAGTAACCGTTTTCATGTTTAGGTTTCACTCTGTTTTCTCCTATATGGATACATGTAGTTGGAACTCTAAATCAAACACGGTTTGTGCTAGCTCTTTGAAACTTGGCACAATAATGTAGTTCCAAGTTCTATCGCTATGGTTTGTGTCCTATTGAAGTAGCCCCAAGCAGAGACTGACGAGAATCACTTTCATTGAAAGGGGTTGTCAAGTTTCCAAAAAGTACGAGTTTCCAGATATCTCAGCAAACATTTTTTCACCCAATCTTGATGATACTTGCAGGTAGTGATCAGTACACGAATCCCACTTGGCTCACCAAATTTCGTTCTTCTAGGTTAAACAGTTCCTTTGCAGTAACCGTTTTCATGTTATGTTTCACTCTGTTTTCTTCTATATGGATACATATAGTTGGAACTCTAAATCAAACACGGTTTGTGCTAGCTCTTTGAAACTTGGCACAATAATGTAGTTCCACGTTCTATCGCTATGGTTTGTGTACTATTGAAGTAGCCCCAAGCAGAGACTGACGAAAATCACTTTTATTGAAAGGGGTTGCCAAGCTTCCAAAAAACTACGAGTTTCCTGAAATCTCAGCAAACATTTTTTCACCCAATCTTGATGATACATGCAGGTTGTGATCAGTACACAAATCCCACTTGGCTCACCAAATTTCGTTCTTCTAGGTTAAACCGTTCCTTTGCAGTAACCGTTTTCATGTTTAGGTTTCACTCTGTTTTCTCCTATATGGATACATGTATTTGGAACTCTAAATCAAACACGGTTTGTGCTAGCTCTTTGAAACATGGCACAATAATGTAGTTCCACGTTGTATCGCTATGGTTTGTGTACTATTGAAGTAGCCCCAAGCAGAGACTGACGAGAATCACTTTTATTGAAAGGGGTTGCCAAGCTTCCAAAAAACTACGAGTTTCCTGAAATCTCAGCAAACATTTTTTCACCCAATCTTGATGATACTTGCAGGTTGTGATCAGAACACAAATCCCACTTGGCTCACCAAATTTCGTTCTTCTAGGTTAAACCGTTCCTTTGCAGTAACCGTTTTCATGTTTAGGTTTCACTCTGTTTTCTCCTATATGGATACATGTATTTGGAACTCTAAATCAAACACGGTTTGTGCTAGCTCTTTGAAACTTGGCACAATAATGTAGTTCCAAGTTCTAATGCTATGGTTTGTGTCCTATTGAAGTAGCCCCAAGCAGAGACTGACGAGAATCACTTTTATTGAAAGGGGTTGCCAAGCTTCCAAAAAACTACGAGTTTCCTGAAATCTCAGCAAACATTTTTTCACCCAATCTTGATGATACTTGCAGGTAGTGATCAGTACACGAATCCCACTTGGCTCACCAAATTTCGTTCTTTTAGGTTAAACTGTTCCTTTGCAGTAACCATTTTCATGTTTAGGTTTCACTCTGTTTTCTCCTATATGGATACATGTAGTTGGAACTCTAAATCAAACACGGTTTGTGCTAGCTCTTTGAAACTTGGCACAATAATGTAGTTCCAAGTTTTATCGCTTCGGTTTGTGTCCTATTGAAGAAGTCCGAAGCAGAGACTGACGAGAATCACTTTCATTGAAAGGGGTTGTCAAGTTTCGAATTAGTACGAGTTTCCGGATATCTCAGCAAACATTTTTTCACCCAATCTTGATGATACTTGCAGGTAGTGATCAGTACATGAATCCCACTTGGCTCACCAAATTTCGTTCTTCTAGGTTAAACCGTTCCTTTGCAGTAACCGTTTTCATGTTTAGGTTTCACTCTGTTTTCTCCTATATGGATACATGTATTTGGAACTCTAAATCAAACACGGTTTGTGCTAGCTCTTTGAAACTTGGCACAATAATGTAGTTCCAAGTTCTAATGCTATGGTTTGTGTCCTATTTAAGTAGCCCCAAGCAGAGACTGACGAGAATCACTTTTATTGAAAGGGGTTGCCAAGCTTCCAAAAAACTACAAGTTTCCTGAAATCTCAGCAAACATTTTTTCACCCAATCTTGATGATACTTGCAGGTAGTGATCAGTACACGAATCCCACTTGGCTCACCAAATTTCGTTCTTCTAGGTTAAACCGTTCCTTTGCAGTAACCATTTTCATGTTTAGGTTTCACTCTGTTTTCTCCTATATGGATACATGTAGTTGGAACTCTAAATCAAACACGGTTTATGCTAGCTCTTTGAAACTTGGCACAATAATGTAGTTCCAAGTTTTATCGCTTCGGTTTGTGTCCTATTGAAGAAGTCCGAAGCAGAGACTGACGAGAATCACTTTCATTGAAAGGGGTTGTCAAGTTTCGAATTAGTACGAGTTTCCGGATATCTCAGCAAACATTTTTTCACCCAATCTTGATGATACTTGCAGGTAGTGATCAGTACATGAATCCCACTTGGCTCACCAAATTTCGTTCTTCTAGGTTAAACCGTTGCTTTGCAGTAACCGTTTTCATGTTTAGGTTTCACTCTGTTTTCTTCTATATGGATACATGTAGTTGGAACTCTAAATCAAACACGGTTTGTGCTAGCTCTTTGAAACTTGGCACAATAATGTAGTTCCACGTTCTATCGCTATGGTTTGTGTCCTATTGAAGTAGCCCCAAGCAGAGACTGACGAGAATCACTTTTATTGAAAGGGGTTGCCAAGCTTCCAAAAAACTACGAGTTTCCTGAAATCTCAGCAAACATTTTTTCACCCAATCTTGATGATACTTGCAGGTAGTGATCAGTACACGCATCCCACTTGGCTCACCAAATATCGTTCTTCTAGGTTAAACCGTTCCTTTGCAGTATCCGTTTTCATGTTTAGGTTTCACTCTGTTTTCTCCTATATGTATACATGTAGTTGGAACTCTAAATCAAACACGGTTTGTGCTAGCTCTTTGAAACTTGGCACAATAATGTAGTTCCAAGTTCTTTCGCTGTGGTTTGCTTCCTATTGAAGTAGCCCCAAGCAGAGACTGATGAGAATCACTTTCATTGAAAGGGGTTGCCAAATTTCCAAAAAACTACGAGTTTCCGGAAATCTCAGCAAACATTTTTTCAGCCAATCTTGATGATACTTCCATTTAATGATCAGCCCACCAATCCCACTTGGCTCACCAAATTTCGTTCTTCTAGGTTAAACCGTTCCTTTGCAGTAACCGTTTTCATGTTTAGGTTTCACTCTGTTTTCTCCTATATGGATACATGTAGTTGGAACTCTAAATCAAACACGGTTTGTGCTAGCTCTTTGAAACTTGGCACAATAATGTAGTTCCAAGCTCTAATGCTATGGTTTGTGTCCTATTGAAGTAGCCCCAAGCACAGACTGACGAGAATCACTTTCATTGAAAGGGGTTGCCAAGCTTCCAAAAAACTGCGAGTTTCCGGAAATCTCAGCAAACATTTTTTCACCCAATGTTGATGATACTTCCATTTAATGATCAGCCCACCAATCCGACTTGGCTCACCAAATTTCGTTCTTCTACGTTAAACCGTTACTTTGCAGTAACCGTTTTCATGTTTAGGTTTCACTCTGTTTTCTCCTATATGGATACATGTATTTGGAACTCTAAATCAAACACGGTTTGTGTTAGCTCTTTGTAACTTGGCACAATATTGTAGTTCCAAGTTATATAGCTATGGTGTGTGTCCTACTGATGTAGCCCCAAGCAGAGACTGACGAGAATCACTTTCATTGAAAGGGGTTGCCAAGCTTCCAAAAAACTACGAGTTTGCAGAAATCTCAGCAAATATTTTTTAACCCAATCTTGATGAAACTTCCATTTAATGATCAGCCCACAAATCCCACTTGGCTCACCAAATTTCGTTCTTCTAGGTTAAACCGTTCCTTTGCAGTAACTTTTTTCATGTTTAGGTTTCACTCTGTTTTCTCCTATATGGATACATGTATTTGGAACTCTAAATCAAACACGGTTTGTGCTAGCTATTTGAAACTTGGCACAATAATGTAGTTCCAAGTTCTATAGCTATGGTGTGTCCTACTGATGTAGCACCAAGAAGAGACTGATGAGAATCACTTTCATTTAAAGGGGTTGCCAAGCTTCCAAAAAGTACGAGTTTCTGGAAATCTCAGCAAACATTTTTTCACCCAATGTTGATGATACTTCCATTTAATGATCAGCCCACCAATCCCACTTGGCTCACCAAATTTCGTTCTTCTAAGTTAAACCGTTCCTTTGCAGTAACCGTTTTCATGTTTAGGTTTCACTCTGTTTTCTCCTATATGGATACATGTATTTGGAACTCTAAATCAAACACGGTTTGTGCTAGCTCTTTGAAACTTGGCACAATAATGTTGTTCCAAGTTCTATCGCTATTGTGTGCTTCCTATAGAAGTAGCCCCAAGCAGAGACTGATGAGAATCACTTTCATTGAAAGGGGTTGCCAAGCTTCCAAAAAACTGCGTTTCCTGAAATCTCAGCAAACATTTTTTCACCCAATCTTTATGATACTTGCAGGCCATGATCAATACACGAATCCCACTTGGCTCACCAAATTTCGTTCTTCTAGGTTAAACCGTTCCTTTGCAGTAACCGTTTTCATGTTTAGGTTTCACTCTGTTTTCTCCTATATGGATACATGTAGTTGGAACTCTAAATCAAACACGGTTTGTGCTAGCTCTTTGAAACTTGGCACAATAATGTAGTTCCAAGTTCTTTCACTATGGTTTGCTTCCTATTGAAGTAGCCCCAAGCAGAGACTGATGAGAATCACTTTCATTGAAAGGGGTTGCCAAATTTCCAAAAAACTACGAGTTTCCGGAAATCTCAGCAAACCTTTTTTCAGCCAATCTTGATGATACTTCCATTTAATGATCAGCCCACCAATCCCACTTGGCTCACCAAATTTCGTTCTTCTAGGTTAAACCGTTCCTTTGCAGTAACCGTTTTCATGTTTAGGATTCACTCTGATTTCTCCTATATGGATACATGTAGTTGGAACTCTAAATCAAACACGGTTTGTGCTAGCTCTTTGTATCTTGGCACAATAATGTAGTTCCAAGTTCTATAGCTATGGTTTGTGTCCTACTGATGTAGCCCCAAGCAGAGACTGACGAGAATCACTTTCATTGAAAGGGGTTGCCAAGCTTCCAAAAAACTACGAGTTTGCTGAAATCACAGCAAACATTTTTTCACCCAATCTTGATGATACTTGCAGGTAGTGATCAGTACACGAATCCCACTTGGGTCACCAAATTTCGTTCTTCTAGGTTAAACAGTTCCTTTGCAGTAACCGTTTTCATGTTTAGGTTTCACTCTGTTTTCTTCTATAGGGAAACATATAGTTGGAACTCTAAATCAAACACGGTTTGTGCTAGCTCTTTGAAACTTGGCACAATAATGTAGTTCCAAGTTCTATCGCTATGGTTTGTGTACTATTGAAGGAGCCCCAAGCAGAGACTGACGAGAATCACTTTTATTGAAAGGGGTTGCCAAGCTTCCAAAAAACTACGAGTTTCCTGAAATCTCAGCAAACATTTTTTCACCCAATCTTGATGATACTTGCAGGTAGTGATCAGTACACGAATCCCACTTGGCTCACCAAATTTCGTTCTTCTAGGTTAAACCGTTCCTTTGCAGTAACCGTTTTCATGTTTAGGTTTCACTCTGTTTTCTCCTATATGGATACATGTATTTGGAACTCTAAATCAAACACGGTTTGTGCTAGCTCTTTGAAACTTGGCACAATAATGTAGTTCCAAGCTCTAATGCTATGGTTTGTGTCCTATTGAAGTAGCACCAAGCAGAGACTGACGAGAATCACTTTCATTGAAAGGGGATGCCAAGCTTCCAAAAAACTACGAGTTTCCTGAAATCACAGCAAACATTTTTTCACCCAATCTTGATGATACTTGCAGGTAGTGATCAGTACACGAATCCCACTTGGCTCACCAAATTTCGTTCTTCTAGGTTAAACCGTTCCTTTGCAGTAACCGTTTTCATGTTTAGGTTTCACTCTGTTTTCTCCTATATGGATACATGTAGTTGGAACTCTAAATCAAACACGGTTTGTGCTAGCTCTTTGAAACTTGGCACAATAATGTAGTTCCAAGTTCTATCGCTATGGTTTGTGTCCTATTGAAGTACCCCAAGCAGAGACTGACGAGAATCACTTTCATTGAAAGGGGTTGCCAAGCTTCCAAAAAACTGCGAGTTTCCGGAAATCTCAGCAAACATTTTTTCACCCAATCTTGATGATACTTCCATTTAATGATCAGCCCACCAATCCGACTTGGCTCACCAAATTTCGTTCTTCTACGTTAAACCGTTACTTTGCAGTAACCGTTTTCATGTTTAGGTTTCACTCTGTTTTCTCCTATATGGATACATGTATTTGGAACTCTAAATCAAACACGGTTTGTGTTAGCTCTTTGTAACTTGGCACAATATTGTAGTTCCAAGTTATATAGCTATGGTGTGTGTCCTACTGATGTAGCCCCAAAGCAGAGACTGACGAAATCACTTTCATTGAAAGGCGGTTGCCCAAGCTTCACAACCCCCAAAACAACCCTTACGAGGTTGCAAGAAATACCTCAGAATCTTGATGAAACTTCCATTTAATGATCAGCCCACAAATCCCACTTGGCTCACCAAATTTCGTTCTTCTAGGTTAAACCGTTCCTTTGCAGTAACTTTTTTCATGTTTAGGTTTCACTCTGTTTTCTCCTATATGGATACATGTATTTGGAACTCTAAATCAAACACGGTTTGTGCTAGCTATTTGAAACTTGGCACAATAATGTAGTTCCAAGTTCTATAGCTATGGTGTGTCCTACTGATGTAGCACCAAGAAGAGACTGATGAGAATCACTTTCATTTAAAGGGGTTGCCAAGCTTCCAAAAAGTACGAGTTTCTGGAAATCTCAGCAAACATTTTTTCACCCAATGTTGATGATACTTCCATTTAATGATCAGCCCACCAATCCCACTTGGCTCACCAAATTTCGTTCTTCTAAGTTAAACCGTTCCTTTGCAGTAACCGTTTTCATGTTTAGGTTTCACTCTGTTTTCTCCTATATGGATACATGTATTTGGAACTCTAAATCAAACACGGTTTGTGCTAGCTCTTTGAAACTTGGCACAATAATGTTGTTCCAAGTTCTATCGCTATTGTGTGCTTCCTATAGAAGTAGCCCCAAGCAGAGACTGATGAGAATCACTTTCATTGAAAGGGGTTGCCAAGCTTCCAAAAAACTGCGTTTCCTGAAATCTCAGCAAACATTTTTTCACCCAATCTTTATGATACTTGCAGGCCATGATCAATACACGAATCCCACTTGGCTCACCAAATTTCGTTCTTCTAGGTTAAACCGTTCCTTTGCAGTAACCGTTTTCATGTTTAGGTTTCACTCTGTTTTCTCCTATATGGATACATGTAGTTGGAACTCTAAATCAAACACGGTTTGTGCTAGCTCTTTGAAACTTGGCACAATAATGTAGTTCCAAGTTCTTTCACTATGGTTTGCTTCCTATTGAAGTAGCCCCAAGCAGAGACTGATGAGAATCACTTTCATTGAAAGGGGTTGCCAAATTTCCAAAAAACTACGAGTTTCCGGAAATCTCAGCAAACCTTTTTTCAGCCAATCTTGATGATACTTCCATTTAATGATCAGCCCACCAATCCCACTTGGCTCACCAAATTTCGTTCTTCTAGGTTAAACCGTTCCTTTGCAGTAACCGTTTTCATGTTTAGGATTCACTCTGTTTTCTCCTATATGGATACATGTAGTTGGAACTCTAAATCAAACACGGTTTGTGCTAGCTCTTTGTATCTTGGCACAATAATGTAGTTCCAAGTTCTATAGCTATGGTTTGTGTCCTACTGATGTAGCCCCAAGCAGAGACTGACGAGAATCACTTTCATTGAAAGGGGTTGCCAAGCTTCCAAAAAACTACGAGTTTGCTGAAATCACAGCAAACATTTTTTCACCCAATCTTGATGATACTTGCAGGTAGTGATCAGTACACGAATCCCACTTGGGTCACCAAATTTCGTTCTTCTAGGTTAAACAGTTCCTTTGCAGTAACCGTTTTCATGTTTAGGTTTCACTCTGTTTTCTTCTATAGGGAAACATATAGTTGGAACTCTAAATCAAACACGGTTTGTGCTAGCTCTTTGAAACTTGGCACAATAATGTAGTTCCAAGTTCTATCGCTATGGTTTGTGTACTATTGAAGGAGCCCCAAGCAGAGACTGACGAGAATCACTTTTATTGAAAGGGGTTGCCAAGCTTCCAAAAAACTACGAGTTTCCTGAAATCTCAGCAAACATTTTTTCACCCAATCTTGATGATACTTGCAGGTAGTGATCAGGACACGAATCCCACTTGGCTCACCAAATTTCGTTCTTCTAGGTTAAACCGTTCCTTTGCAGTAACCGTTTTCATGTTTAGGTTTCACTCTGTTTTCTCCTATATGGATACATATATTTGGAACTCTAAATCAATCACGGTTTGTGCTAGCTCTTTGAAACTTGGCACAATAATGTAGTTCCAAGTCCTATAGCTATGTTGTGTCCTACTGATGTAGCACCAAGAAGAGACTGATGAGAATCACTTTCATTTAAAGGGGTTGCCAAGCTTCCAAAAAGTACGAGTTTCCGGAAATCTCAGCAAACATTTTTTCACCCAATGTTGATGATACTTCCATTTAATGATCAGCCCACCAATCCCACTTGGCTCACCAAATTTCGTTCTTCTAGGTTAAACCGTTCCTTTGCAGTAACCGTTTTCATGTTTAGGTTTCACTCTGTTTTCTCCTATATGGATACATGTATTTGGAACTCTAAATCAAACACGGTTTGTGCTAGCTCTTTGAAACTTGGCACAATAATGTTGTTCCAAGTTCTATCGCTATGGTGTGCTTCCTATAGAAGTAGCCCCAAGCAGAGACTGATGAGAATCACTTTCATTGAAAGGGGTTGCCAAGCTTCCAAAAAACTGCGTTTCCTGAAATCTCAGCAAACATTTTTTCACCCAATCTTTATGATACTTGCAGGCCATGATCAATACACGAATCCCACTTGGCTCACCAAATTTCGTTCTTCTAGGTTAAAACCGTTCCTTTGTAGTAACCGTTTTCATGTTTAGGTTTCACTCTGTTTTCTCCTATATGGATACATGTAGTTGGAACTCTAAATCAAACACGGTTTGTGCTAGCTCTTTGAAACTTGGCACAATAATGTAGTTCCAAGTTCTTTCACTATGGATTGCTTCCTATTGAAGTAGCCCCAAGCAGAGACTGATGAGAATCACTTTCATTGAAAGGGGTTGCCAAATTTCCAAAAAACTACGAGTTTCCGGAAATCTCAGCAAACCTTTTTTCAGCCAATCTTGAGGATACTTCCATTTAATGATCAGCCCACCAATCCCACTTGGCTCACCAAATTTCGTTCTTCTAGGTTAAACCGTTCCTTTGCAGTAACCGTTTTCATGTTTAGGATTCACTCTGTTTTCTCCTATATGGATACATGTAGTTGGAACTCTAAATCAAACACGGTTTGTGCTAGCTCTTTGTATCTTGGCACAATAATGTAGTTCCAAGTTCTATAGCTATGGTTTGTGTCCTACTGATGTAGCCCCAAGCAGAGACTGACGAGAATCACTTTCATTGAAAGGGGTTGCCAAGCTTCCAAAAAACTACGAGTTTGCTGAAATCACAGCAAACATTTTTTCACCCAATCTTGATGATACTTGCAGGTAGTGATCAGTACACGAATCCCACTTGGGTCACCAAATTTCGTTCTTCTAGGTTAAACAGTTCCTTTGCAGTAACCGTTTTCATGTTTAGGTTTCACTCTGTTTTCTTCTATATGGAAACATATAGTTGGAACTCTAAATCAAACACGGTTTGTGCTAGCTCTTTGAAACTTGGCACAATAATGTAGTTCCAAGTTCTATCGCTATGGTTTGTGTACTATTGAAGGAGCCCCAAGAAGAGACTGACGAGAATCACTTTTATTGAAAGGGGTTGCCAAGCTTCCAAAAAACTACGAGTTTCCTGAAATCTCAGCAAACATTTTTTCACCCAATCTTGATGATACTTGCAGGTAGTGATCAGTACACGAATCCCACTTGGCTCACCAAATTTCGTTCTTCTAGGTTAAACCGTTCCTTTGCAGTAACCGTTTTCATGTTTAGGTTTCACTCTGTTTTCTCCTATATGGATACATGTATTTGGAACTCTAAATCAAACACGGTTTGTGCTAGCTCTTTGAAACTTGGCACAATAATGTAGTTCCAAGCTCTAATGCTATGGTTTGTGTCCTATTGAAGTAGCCCCAAGCAGAGACTGACGAGAATCACTTTTATTGAAAGGGGATGCCAAGCTTCCAAAAAACTACGAGTTTCCTGAAATCACAGCAAACATTTTTTCACCCAAACTTGATGATACTTGCAGGTAGTGATCAGTACACGAATCCCACTTGGCTCACCAAATTTCGTTCTTCTAGGTTAAACCGTTCCTTTGCAGTAACCGTTTTCATGTTTAGGTTTCACTCTGTTTTCTCCTATATGGATACATGTAGTTGGAACTCTAAATCAAACACGGTTTGTGCTAGCTCTTTGAAACTTGGCACAATAATGTAGTTCCAAGTTCTATCGCTATGGTTTGTGTCCTATTGAAGTACCCCAAGCAGAGACTGACGAGAATCACTTTCATTGAAAGGGGTTGCCAAGCTTCAAAAAAACTGCGAGTTTCCGGAAATCACAGCAAACATTTTTTCACCCAATGTTGATGATACTTCCATTTAATGATAAGCCCACCAATCCCACTTGGCTCACCAAATTTCGTTCTTCTAGGTTAAACCGTTCCTTTGCAGTAACCGTTTTCATGTTTAGGTTTCACTCTGTTTTCTCCTATATGGATACATGTAGTTGGAACTCTAAATCAAACACGGTTTGTGCTAGCTCTTTGAAACTTGGGACAATAATGTAGTTCCACGTCCTATCGCTATGGTTTGTGTCTATTGATGTAGCCCCGAGCAGAGACTGACGAGAATCACTTTTATTGAAAGGGGTTGCCAAGCTTCCAAAAAACTACGAGTTTCCGGAAATCTCAGCAAACATTTTTTCACCCAATGTTGATGATACTTCCATTTAATGATAAGCCCACCAATCCCACTTGGCTCACCAAATTTCGTTCTTCTAGGTTAAACCGTTCCTTTGCAGTAACCGTTTTCATGTTTAGGTTTCACTCTGTTTTCTCCTATATGGATACATGTATTTGGAACTCTAAATCAAACACGGTTTGTGCTAGCTCTTTGAAACTTGGCACAATAATGTAGTTCCAAGTTCTAATGCTATGGTTTGTGTCCTATTGAAGTAGCCCCAAGCAGAGACTGACGAGAATCACTTTTATTGAAAGGGGTTGCCAAGCTTCCAAAAAACTACGAGTTTCCTGAAATCTCAGCAAACATTTTTTCACCCAATCTTGATGATACTTGCAGGTAGTGATCAGTACACGAATCCCACTTGGCTCACCAAATTTCGTTCTTTTAGGTTAAACTGTTCCTTTGCAGTAACCATTTTCATGTTTAGGTTTCACTCTGTTTTCTCCTATATGGATACATGTAGTTGGAACTCTAAATCAAACACGGTTTGTGCTAGCTCTTTGAAACTTGGCACAATAATGTAGTTCCAAGTTTTATCGCTTCGGTTTGTGTCCTATTGAAGAAGTCCGAAGCAGAGACTGACGAGAATCACTTTCATTGAAAGGGGTTGTCAAGTTTCGAATTAGTACGAGTTTCCGGATATCTCAGCAAACATTTTTTCACCCAATCTTGATGATACTTGCAGGTAGTGATCAGTACATGAATCCCACTTGGCTCACCAAATTTCGTTCTTCTAGGTTAAACCGTTCCTTTGCAGTAACCGTTTTCATGTTTAGGTTTCACTCTGTTTTCTCCTATATGGATACATGTATTTGGAACTCTAAATCAAACACGGTTTGTGCTAGCTCTTTGAAACTTGGCACAATAATGTAGTTCCAAGTTCTAATGCTATGGTTTGTGTCCTATTTAAGTAGCCCCAAGCAGAGACTGACGAGAATCACTTTTATTGAAAGGGGTTGCCAAGCTTCCAAAAAACTACAAGTTTCCTGAAATCTCAGCAAACATTTTTTCACCCAATCTTGATGATACTTGCAGGTAGTGATCAGTACACGAATCCCACTTGGCTCACCAAATTTCGTTCTTCTAGGTTAAACCGTTCCTTTGCAGTAACCATTTTCATGTTTAGGTTTCACTCTGTTTTCTCCTATATGGATACATGTAGTTGGAACTCTAAATCAAACACGGTTTATGCTAGCTCTTTGAAACTTGGCACAATAATGTAGTTCCAAGTTTTATCGCTTCGGTTTGTGTCCTATTGAAGAAGTCCGAAGCAGAGACTGACGAGAATCACTTTCATTGAAAGGGGTTGTCAAGTTTCGAATTAGTACGAGTTTCCGGATATCTCAGCAAACATTTTTTCACCCAATCTTGATGATACTTGCAGGTAGTGATCAGTACATGAATCCCACTTGGCTCACCAAATTTCGTTCTTCTAGGTTAAACCGTTGCTTTGCAGTAACCGTTTTCATGTTTAGGTTTCACTCTGTTTTCTTCTATATGGATACATGTAGTTGGAACTCTAAATCAAACACGGTTTGTGCTAGCTCTTTGAAACTTGGCACAATAATGTAGTTCCACGTTCTATCGCTATGGTTTGTGTCCTATTGAAGTAGCCCCAAGCAGAGACTGACGAGAATCACTTTTATTGAAAGGGGTTGCCAAGCTTCCAAAAAACTACGAGTTTCCTGAAATCTCAGCAAACATTTTTTCACCCAATCTTGATGATACTTGCAGGTAGTGATCAGTACACGCATCCCACTTGGCTCACCAAATATCGTTCTTCTAGGTTAAACCGTTCCTTTGCAGTATCCGTTTTCATGTTTAGGTTTCACTCTGTTTTCTCCTATATGTATACATGTAGTTGGAACTCTAAATCAAACACGGTTTGTGCTAGCTCTTTGAAACTTGGCACAATAATGTAGTTCCAAGTTCTTTCGCTGTGGTTTGCTTCCTATTGAAGTAGCCCCAAGCAGAGACTGATGAGAATCACTTTCATTGAAAGGGGTTGCCAAATTTCCAAAAAACTACGAGTTTCCGGAAATCTCAGCAAACATTTTTTCAGCCAATCTTGATGATACTTCCATTTAATGATCAGCCCACCAATCCCACTTGGCTCACCAAATTTCGTTCTTCTAGGTTAAACCGTTCCTTTGCAGTAACCGTTTTCATGTTTAGGTTTCACTCTGTTTTCTCCTATATGGATACATGTAGTTGGAACTCTAAATCAAACACGGTTTGTGCTAGCTCTTTGAAACTTGGCACAATAATGTAGTTCCAAGCTCTAATGCTATGGTTTGTGTCCTATTGAAGTAGCCCCAAGCACAGACTGACGAGAATCACTTTCATTGAAAGGGGTTGCCAAGCTTCCAAAAAACTGCGAGTTTCCGGAAATCTCAGCAAACATTTTTTCACCCAATGTTGATGATACTTCCATTTAATGATCAGCCCACCAATCCGACTTGGCTCACCAAATTTCGTTCTTCTACGTTAAACCGTTACTTTGCAGTAACCGTTTTCATGTTTAGGTTTCACTCTGTTTTCTCCTATATGGATACATGTAGTTGGAACTCTAAATCAAACACGGTTTGTGTTAGCTCTTTGTAACTTGGCACAATATTGTAGTTCCAAGTTCTATAGCTATGGTTTGTGTTCTACTGATGTAGCCCCAAGCAGAGACTGACGAGAATCACTTTCATTGAAAGGGGTTGCCAAGCTTCCAAAAAACTACGAGTTTGCAGAAATCTCAGCAAATATTTTTTAACCCAATCTTGATGAAACTTCCATTTAATGATCAGCCCACAAATCCCACTTGGCTCACCAAATTTCGTTCTTCTAGGTTAAACCGTTCCTTTGCAGTAACTTTTTTCATGTTTAGGTTTCACTCTGTTTTCTCCTATATGGATACATGTATTTGGAACTCTAAATCAAACACGGTTTGTGCTAGCTATTTGAAACTTGGCACAATAATGTAGTTCCAAGTTCTATAGCTATGGTGTGTCCTACTGATGTAGCACCAAGAAGAGACTGATGAGAATCACTTTCATTTAAAGGGGTTGCCAAGCTTCCAAAAAGTACGAGTTTCTGGAAATCTCAGCAAACATTTTTTCACCCAATGTTGATGATACTTCCATTTAATGATCAGCCCACCAATCCCACTTGGCTCACCAAATTTCGTTCTTCTAAGTTAAACCGTTCCTTTGCAGTAACCGTTTTCATGTTTAGGTTTCACTCTGTTTTCTCCTATATGGATACATGTATTTGGAACTCTAAATCAAACACGGTTTGTGCTAGCTCTTTGAAACTTGGCACAATAATGTTGTTCCAAGTTCTATCGCTATGGTGTGCTTCCTATAGAAGTAGCCCCAAGCAGAGACTGATGAGAATCACTTTCATTGAAAGGGGTTGCCAAGCTTCCAAAAAACTGCGTTTCCTGAAATCTCAGCAAACATTTTTTCACCCAATCTTTATGATACTTGCAGGCCATGATCAATACACGAATCCCACTTGGCTCACCAAATTTCGTTCTTCTAGGTTAAACCGTTCCTTTGCAGTAACCGTTTTCATGTTTAGGTTTCACTCTGTTTTCTCCTATATGGATACATGTAGTTGGAACTCTAAATCAAACACGGTTTGTGCTAGCTCTTTGAAACTTGGCACAATAATGTAGTTCCAAGTTCTTTCACTATGGTTTGCTTCCTATTGAAGTAGCCCCAAGCAGAGACTGATGAGAATCACTTTCATTGAAAGGGGTTGCCAAATTTCCAAAAAACTACGAGTTTCCGGAAATCTCAGCAAACCTTTTTTCAGCCAATCTTGATGATACTTCCATTTAATGATCAGCCCACCAATCCCACTTGGCTCACCAAATTTCGTTCTTCTAGGTTAAACCGTTCCTTTGCAGTAACCGTTTTCATGTTTAGGATTCACTCTGTTTTCTCCTATATGGATACATGTAGTTGGAACTCTAAATCAAACACGGTTTGTGCTAGCTCTTTGTATCTTGGCACAATAATGTAGTTCCAAGTTCTATAGCTATGGTTTGTGTCCTACTGATGTAGCCCCAAGCAGAGACTGACGAGAATCACTTTCATTGAAAGGGGTTGCCAAGCTTCCAAAAAACTACGAGTTTGCTGAAATCACAGCAAACATTTTTTCACCCAATCTTGATGATACTTGCAGGTAGTGATCAGTACACGAATCCCACTTGGGTCACCAAATTTCGTTCTTCTAGGTTAAACAGTTCCTTTGCAGTAACCGTTTTCATGTTTAGGTTTCACTCTGTTTTCTTCTATAGGGAAACATATAGTTGGAACTCTAAATCAAACACGGTTTGTGCTAGCTCTTTGAAACTTGGCACAATAATGTAGTTCCAAGTTCTATCGCTATGGTTTGTGTACTATTGAAGGAGCCCCAAGCAGAGACTGACGAGAATCACTTTTATTGAAAGGGGTTGCCAAGCTTCCAAAAAACTACGAGTTTCCTGAAATCTCAGCAAACATTTTTTCACCCAATCTTGATGATACTTGCAGGTAGTGATCAGGACACGAATCCCACTTGGCTCACCAAATTTCGTTCTTCTAGGTTAAACCGTTCCTTTGCAGTAACCGTTTTCATGTTTAGGTTTCACTCTGTTTTCTCCTATATGGATACATATATTTGGAACTCTAAATCAATCACGGTTTGTGCTAGCTCTTTGAAACTTGGCACAATAATGTAGTTCCAAGTCCTATAGCTATGTTGTGTCCTACTGATGTAGCACCAAGAAGAGACTGATGAGAATCACTTTCATTTAAAGGGGTTGCCAAGCTTCCAAAAAGTACGAGTTTCCGGAAATCTCAGCAAACATTTTTTCACCCAATGTTGATGATACTTCCATTTAATGATCAGCCCACCAATCCCACTTGGCTCACCAAATTTCGTTCTTCTAGGTTAAACCGTTCCTTTGCAGTAACCGTTTTCATGTTTAGGTTTCACTCTGTTTTCTCCTATATGGATACATGTATTTGGAACTCTAAATCAAACACGGTTTGTGCTAGCTCTTTGAAACTTGGCACAATAATGTTGTTCCAAGTTCTATCGCTATGGTGTGCTTCCTATAGAAGTAGCCCCAAGCAGAGACTGATGAGAATCACTTTCATTGAAAGGGGTTGCCAAGCTTCCAAAAAACTGCGTTTCCTGAAATCTCAGCAAACATTTTTTCACCCAATCTTTATGATACTTGCAGGCCATGATCAATACACGAATCCCACTTGGCTCACCAAATTTCGTTCTTCTAGGTTAAACCGTTCCTTTGTAGTAACCGTTTTCATGTTTAGGTTTCACTCTGTTTTCTCCTATATGGATACATGTAGTTGGAACTCTAAATCAAACACGGTTTGTGCTAGCTCTTTGAAACTTGGCACAATAATGTAGTTCCAAGTTCTTTCACTATGGATTGCTTCCTATTGAAGTAGCCCCAAGCAGAGACTGATGAGAATCACTTTCATTGAAAGGGGTTGCCAAATTTCCAAAAAACTACGAGTTTCCGGAAATCTCAGCAAACCTTTTTTCAGCCAATCTTGAGGATACTTCCATTTAATGATCAGCCCACCAATCCCACTTGGCTCACCAAATTTCGTTCTTCTAGGTTAAACCGTTCCTTTGCAGTAACCGTTTTCATGTTTAGGATTCACTCTGTTTTCTCCTATATGGATACATGTAGTTGGAACTCTAAATCAAACACGGTTTGTGCTAGCTCTTTGTATCTTGGCACAATAATGTAGTTCCAAGTTCTATAGCTATGGTTTGTGTCCTACTGATGTAGCCCCAAGCAGAGACTGACGAGAATCACTTTCATTGAAAGGGGTTGCCAAGCTTCCAAAAAACTACGAGTTTGCTGAAATCACAGCAAACATTTTTTCACCCAATCTTGATGATACTTGCAGGTAGTGATCAGTACACGAATCCCACTTGGGTCACCAAATTTCGTTCTTCTAGGTTAAACAGTTCCTTTGCAGTAACCGTTTTCATGTTTAGGTTTCACTCTGTTTTCTTCTATATGGAAACATATAGTTGGAACTCTAAATCAAACACGGTTTGTGCTAGCTCTTTGAAACTTGGCACAATAATGTAGTTCCAAGTTCTATCGCTATGGTTTGTGTACTATTGAAGGAGCCCCAAGAAGAGACTGACGAGAATCACTTTTATTGAAAGGGGTTGCCAAGCTTCCAAAAAACTACGAGTTTCCTGAAATCTCAGCAAACATTTTTTCACCCAATCTTGATGATACTTGCAGGTAGTGATCAGTACACGAATCCCACTTGGCTCACCAAATTTCGTTCTTCTAGGTTAAACCGTTCCTTTGCAGTAACCGTTTTCATGTTTAGGTTTCACTCTGTTTTCTCCTATATGGATACATGTATTTGGAACTCTAAATCAAACACGGTTTGTGCTAGCTCTTTGAAACTTGGCACAATAATGTAGTTCCAAGCTCTAATGCTATGGTTTGTGTCCTATTGAAGTAGCCCCAAGCAGAGACTGACGAGAATCACTTTTATTGAAAGGGGATGCCAAGCTTCCAAAAAACTACGAGTTTCCTGAAATCACAGCAAACATTTTTTCACCGAATCTTGATGATACTTGCAGGTAGTGATCAGTACACGAATCCCACTTGGCTCACCAAATTTCGTTCTTCTAGGTTAAACCGTTCCTTTGCAGTAACCGTTTTCATGTTTAGGTTTCACTCTGTTTTCTCCTATATGGATACATGTAGTTGGAACTCTAAATGAAACACGGTTTGTGCTAGCTCTTTGAAACTTGGCACAATAATGTAGTTCCAAGTTCTATCGCTATGGTTTGTGTCCTATTGAAGTACCCCAAGCAGAGACTGACGAGAATCACTTTCATTGAAAGGGGTTGCCAAGCTTCAAAAAAACTGCGAGTTTCCGGAAATCACAGCAAACATTTTTTCACCCAATGTTGATGATACTTCCATTTAATGATAAGCCCACCAATCCCACTTGGCTCACCAAATTTCGTTCTTCTAGGTTAAACCGTTCCTTTGCAGTAACCGTTTTCATGTTTAGGTTTCACTCTGTTTTCTCCTATATGGATACATGTAGTTGGAACTCTAAATCAAACACGGTTTGTGCTAGCTCTTTGAAACTTGGGACAATAATGTAGTTCCACGTCCTATCGCTATGGTTTGTGTCTATTGATGTAGCCCCGAGCAGAGACTGACGAGAATCACTTTTATTGAAAGGGGTTGCCAAGCTTCCAAAAAACTACGAGTTTCCGGAAATCTCAGCAAACATTTTTTCACCCAATCTTGATGATACTTGCAGGTAGTGATCAGTACACGAATCCCACTTGGCTCACCAAATTTCGTTCTTCTAGGTTAAACCGTTCCTTTGCAGTAACCATTTGCATGTTTAGGTTTCACTCTATTTTCTCCTATATGGATGCATGTACTTGGAACTCTAAATCAAACACGGTTTGTGCTAGCTCTTTGAAACTTGGCACAATAATGTAGTTCCAAGTTTTATCGCTTCGGTTTGTGTCCTATTGAAGAAGTCCGAAGCAGAGACTGACGAGAATCACTTTCATTGAAAGGGGTTGTCAAGTTTCGAATTAGTACGAGTTTCCGGATATCTCAGCAAACATTTTTTCACCCAATCTTGATGATACTTGCAGGTAGTGATCAGTACATGAATCCCACTTGGCTCACCAAATTTCGTTCTTCTAGGTTAAACCGTTCCTTTGCAGTAACCGTTTTCATGTTTAGGTTTCACTCTGTTTTCTTCTATATGGATACATGTAGTTGGAACTCTAAATCAAACACGGTTTGTGCTAGCTCTTTGAAACTTGGCACAATAATGTAGTTCCACGTTCTATCGCTATGGTTTGTGTCCTATTGAAGTAGCCCCAAGCAGAGACTGACGAGAATCACTTTTATTGAAAGGTGTTGCCAAGCTTCCAAAAAACTACGAGTTTCCTGAAATCTCAGCAAACATTTTTTCACCCAATCTTGATGATACTTGCAGGTAGTGATTAGTACACGAATCCCACTTGGCTCACCAAATATCGTTCTTCTAGGTTAAACCGTTCCTTTGCAGTAACCGTTTTCATGTTTAGGTTTCACTCTGTTTTCTCCTATATGGATACATGTAGTTGGAACTCTAAATCAAACACGGTTTGTGCTAGCTCTTTGAAACTTGGGACAATAATGTAGTTCCACGTCCTATCACTATGGTTTGTGTCTATTGATGTAGCCCCGAGCAGAGACTGACTAGAATCACTTTTATTGAAAGGGGTTGCCAAGCTTTCCAAAAAACTACGAGTTTCCTGAAATCTCAGCAAACATTTTTTCACCCAATCTTGATGATACTTGCAGGTAGTGATCAGTACACGAATCCCACTTGGCTCACCAAATTTCGTTCTTCTAGGTTAAACCGTTCCTTTGCAGTAACCATTTTCATGTTTAGGTTTCACTCTGTTTTCTCCTATATGGATACATGTAGTTGGAACTCTAAATCAAACACGGTTTGTGCTAGCTCTTTGAAACTTGGCACAATAATGTAGTACCAAGTTTTATCGCATCGGTTTGTGTCCTACTGATGTAGCCCCAAGAAGAGACTGATGAGAATCACTTTCATTTAAAGGGTTGCCAAGCTTCCAAAAAGTACGAGTTTCCGGAAATCTCAGCAAACCTTTTTTCAGCCAATCTTGATGATACTTCCATTTAATGATCAGCCCACCAATCCCACTTCGCTCACCAAATTTCGTTCTTCTAGGTTAAACCGTTCCTTTGCAGTAACCGTTTTCATGTTTTGGATTCACTCTGTTTTCTCCTATATGGATACATGTAGTTGGAACTCTAAATCAAACACGGTTTGTGCTAGCTCTTTGTATCTTGGCACAATAATGTAGTTCCAAGTTCTATAGCTATGGTTTGTGTCCTACTGATGTAGCCCCAAGCAGAGACTGACGAGAATCACTTTCATTGAAAGGGGTTGCCAAGCTTCCAAAAAACTACGAGTTTGCTGAAATCACAGCAAACATTTTTTCACCCAATCTTGATGATACTTGCAGGTAGTAATCAGTACACGAATCCCACTTGGCTCACCAAATTTCGTTCTTCTAGGTTAAACCGTTCCTTTGCAGTAACCATTTTCATGTTTAGGTTTCACTCTGTTTTCTCCTATATGGACACATGTAGTTGGAACTCTAAATCAAACACGGTTTGTGCTAGCTCTTTGAAACTTGGCACAATAATGTAGTTCTAAGTTTTATCGCTTCGGTTTGTGTCCTATTGAAGAAGTCCGAAGCACAGACTGACGAGAATCACTTTCATTGAAAGGGGTTGTCAAGTTTCGAATTAGTACGAGTTTCCAGATATCTCAGCAAACATTTTTTCACCCTATCTTGATGATACTTGCAGGTAGTGATCAGTACATGAATCCCACTTGGCTCACCAAATTTCGTTCTTCTAGGTTAAACCGTTCCTTTGCAGTAACCGTTTTCATGTTTAGGTTTCACTCTGTTTTCTCCTATGTGGATACATGTAGTTGGAACTCTAAATCAAACACGGTTTGTGCTAGCTCTTTGAAACTTGGCACAATAATGTAGTTCCAAGTTCTATCGCTATGGTTTGTGTCCTATTGAAGTAGCCCCAAGCAGAGACTGACGAGAATCACTTTCATTGAAAGGGGTTGCCAAGCTTCAAAAAAACTGCGAGTTTCCGGAAATCACAGCAAACATTTTTTCACCCAATGTTGATGATACTTCCATTTAATGATCAGCCCACCAATCCCACTTGGCTCACCAAATTTCGTTCTTCTAGGTTAAACCGTTCCTTTGCAGTAACCGTTTTCATGTTTAGGTTTCACTCTGTTTTCTCCTATATGGATACATGTAGTTGGAACTCTAAATCAAACACGGTTTGTGCAGCTCTTTGAAACTGGCACAATAATGTTGTTCCATGTTCTATGTCTATGGTTTGTGTCCTATTGAAGTAGCTCAAAGCAGAGACTGTCGAGATCA
>NW_027553441.1:0-38817 GCF_045843805.1 Urocitellus parryii
GCAGAGACTGACGAGAATCACTTTCATTGAAAGGGGTTTCCAAGATTCCAAAAAACTACGAGTTTCCTGAAATCTCAGCAAACATTTTTTCACCCAATCTTGATGATACTTCCATTTAATGATCAGTACACCATCCTACTTGGCTCACCAAATTTTGTTCTTCTAGGATAAACCGTTCCTTTCAGTAACCGTTTTCATGTTTAGGTTTCACTCTGTTTTCTCCTATATGGATACATGTAGTTGGAACTCTAAATCAAACCACGTGTGTGCTAGCTCTTTGAAACTTGGCACAATAATGTAGTTCCAAGTTCTATCGCTATGGTTTGTGTCCTATTGAAGTAGCCCCAAGCAGAGACTGAGAGAATCCCTTTCATTGAAAGGGGTTGCAAGCTTCCAAAAAATTACGAGTTTCCTGAAATCTCAGCAAATATTTTTTCACCCAATCTTGATGATACTTGCAGGTAGTGATCAGTACACGAATCCCACTTGGCTCACTAAATTTCGTTCTTCTAGGATAAACCGTTCCTCTGCAGTAACCGTTTTCATGTTTAGGTTTACACTCTGTTTTCTCATATATGGATACATGTAGTTAGAACTCTAAATCAAACACGGTGTGTGCTAGCTTTTTGAAACTTGGCACAATAATGCAGTTCCAAGTTCTATCGCGATCGTTTGAGTCCTATTGAAGTAGCCCCAAGCAGAGACTGACGAGAATCCGTTTTATTGAAAGGGGTTGACAAGCTGCCCAAATCTATGAGTTCCCTGAAATCTCAGCAAACATTTTTTCACCCAATCTTGATGATACTTCCATTTAATGATCAGTACACCAATCCCACTTGGCTCACCAAATTTCATTCTTCTAGTTTAAATTGTTCCTTTGAAGTAACCATTTTCATGTTTAGGTTTCACTCTGTTTTCTGCTATATGGATACATGTAGTAGGAACCCTGAATCAAACACGGTGTGTGCTAGCTCTTTGAAACTTGGCACAATAATGTAGTTCCAAGTTCTATCGCTATGGTTTCTGTCCTATTGAAGTAGCCCCAAGCAGAGACTGACGAGAATCACTTTCATTGAAAGGGGTTGCCAAGATTCCAAAAAACTACGAGTTTCCTGAAATCTCAGCCAAATATTTTTTCACCCAATCTTGATGATACTTCCATTTAATGATCAGTACACCAATCCTACTTGGCTCACCAAATTTTGTTCTTCTAGGATAAACCGTTCCTTTCAGTAACCGTTTTCATGTTTAGGTTTCACTCTGTTTTCTCCTATATGGATACATGTAGTTGGAACTCTAAATCAAACACGTTTGTGCTAGCTCTTTGAAACTTGGCACAATAATGTAGTTCCAAGTTCTATCGCTATGGTTTGTGTCCTATTGAAGAAGCCCCAAGCTGAGACTGACAAGAATCCCTTTCAATGAAAGCGGTTGCCAAGCTTCCAAAAAAATACGAGTTTCCTGAAATCTCAGCAAACATTTTTTCACCCAATCTTGATGATACTTCCATTTCATGATCAGTACAGCAATCCCACTTGGCTCACCAAATTTCCTTCTTCTAGGTTAAACCATTCCTTTGCAGTATCCGTTTTCATGTTTAGGTTTCACTCTGTTTTCTCCTATATGGACACATGTGGTTGGAACTCTAAATCAAACACCGTTTGTGCTAGCTCTTTGAAACTTGGCACAATAATGCAGTTCCAAGTTCTATTGCTATCGTTTGTGTCCTATTGAAGTAGCCCCAAGCAGAGACTGACGACAATCCCTTTCATTGAAAGGGGTTGACAGCTTCCCAAAAACTACGAGTTCCCTGAAATCTCAACAAATATTTTTTCACCCAATCTTGATGATACTTCCATTTAATGATCAGTACACGAATCCCACTTGGCTCAATAAATTTCGTTCTTCTTGGTTAATCCGTTCCTTTGCCAGAAACCGTTTTCATGTTTAGGTTTCACTCTGTTTTCTCCTATATGGATACATGTAGTTGGAACTCTAAATAAAACACGGTTTGTGCTAGCTCTTTGAAACTTGGCACAATAATGTAGTTCCAAGTTCTATCGCTATCCTTTGTGTCCTAATTGAAGTAGCCCCAAGCAAAGACTGACGAGAATCCCTTTCATTGAAAGGGGTTGCCAAGCTTCCAAAAAAATACGCGTTTCCTGAAGTCTCAGCAAACATTTTTCACCCAATCTTGATGATACTTGCAGGTAGTGATCAGAACACGAATCCCACTTGGCTCACTAAATTTCGTTCCTCTTGGTTAAACCGTTCCTTTGCAGTAACGTTTCATGTTTAGGTTTCACTCTGTTTTCTCCTATATGGATACATGTAGTTGGAACTCTAAATCAAACACGGTGTGTGCTAGCTCTTTGAAACTTGGCACAATAATGTAGTTCCTAGTTCTATCGCTATAGTTTGTGTCCTATTGAAGTAGACCCAAGCAGAGACTGACGAGAATCCCTTTCATTGAAAGGGGTTGACAAGCTTCCAAAAAACTACGAGTTTCCTGAAATCTCAGCAAACATTTTTTCACCCAAACTTGATGATACTTGCAGGTAGTGATCAGTACACTAATCCCACTTGGCTCACTAAATTTCGTTCTTCTAGGATAAACCGTTCCTCTGCAGTAACCGTTTTCATGTTTAGGTTTCACTCTGTTTTCTCCTATATGGATACATATATTTGGAACTCTAAATCAAACATGGTGTGTGCTAGCTGTAGCGAAACTTGGCACAATAATGTAGTTCCAAGTTCTATCGCTATGGTTTGTGTGCTATTGAAGTACCCCCAAGCAGAGACTGACGAGAATCCCTTTCATTGAAAGTGGTTGCCAGCTTCCAAAAAACTACGAGTTTCCTGAAATCTCAGCAAACATTTTTTCAACCAATCTTGATGATACTTGCAGGTAGAGATCAGTACACGAATCCCACTTGGCTCACTAAATTTCCTTCTTCTAGGTTAAACCGTTCCTTTGCAGTAACCGTTTTCATGTTTAGGTTACACTCTGTTTTCTCCTATATGGACACATGTGGTTGGAACTCTAAATCAAACACCGTTTGTGCTAGCTCTTTGAAACTTGGCACAATAATGTAGTTCCAAGTTCTATTGCTATCTTTTGTGTCCTATTGAAGTAGCCCCAAGCAGAGACTGACGATAATCCCTTTCAGAGAAAGGGGTTGACAAGCTTCCCAAAAACTACGACTTCCATGAAATCTCAGCAAATATTTTTTCACCCAATCTTGATGATACTTCCATTTAATGATCAGTACACCAATCCCACTTGGCTCACTAAATTTGGTTCTTCTAGGTTAAACCGTTCCTTTGCAGTAACCGTTTTCATGTTTAGGTTTCACTCTGTTTTCTCCTATATGGATACACGTAGTTGGAACTCTAAATCAAACACGGTTTGTGCTAGCTCTATGAAACTTGGCACAATAATGTAGTTCCAAGTTCTATCGCTATGGATTGTGTCCTATTGAAGTAGCCCCAAGCAGAGACTCACGAGATTCACTTTCATTGAAAGGGGTTGCCAAGCTTCCAAAAAACTACGAGTTTCCTGAAATCTCAGCAAACATTTTTTCACCCAATCTTGATGATACTTGCAGGTAGTGATCAGTACACGAATCCCACTTGGCTCACTAAATTTTGTTCTTCTAGGTTAAACCGTTCCTGTGCAGTAACCGTTTTCATGTTTAGGTTTCACTCTGTTTTTCTCCTATATGGATACATGTATTTGGAACTCTAAATCAAACACGGTGTGTGCTAGCTCTTTGAAACTTGCACAATAAGGCAGTTCCAAGTTCTATCGCTATCGTTTGAGTCCTATTGAAGTAGCCCCAAGCAGAGACTGATGAGAATCCCTTTCATTGAAAGGGGTTTACAAGCTTCCCAAAAACTACGAGTTCCCTGAAATCTCAGCAAACTTTTTTTCACCCAATCTTGATGATACTTACATTTAATGATCTGTACACCAATCCCACTTGGCTCACCAAATTTCGTTCTTCTAGGTTAAACCGTCTTTGCAGTAACCATTTTCATGTTTAGGTTTCACTCTGTTTTCTCCTATATGGATACATGTAGTTGGAACTCTAAATCAAACACGGTGTGTGCTAGCTCTTTGAAACTTGGCACAATAATGTAGTTCCAAGTTTTATCGCTATGGTTTTTGTCCTATTGAAGTAGCCCCAAGGAGAGACTGACGAGAATCCCTTTCATTGAAAGGGGTTGCCAATCTTCCAAAAAACTACGAGTTTCCTGAAATCTCAGCCAAAATTTTTTCACCCAATCTTGATGATACTTGCATGTAGTGATCAGTACACGAATCCCACTTGGCTCACTAAATTTCGTTCTTGTAGGTTAAACCGTTCCTTTGCATTAACCGTTTTCATGTTTAGTTTCACTCTGTTTACTCCTATATGTATACATGTTCTTGGAACTCTAAATCAAACATGGTGTGTGCTAGCTCTTTGAAACTTGGCACAATAATATAGTTCAAAGTTCTATCGCTATGGTTTGTGTCCTATTGAAGTAGCCCAAGCAGAGACTGACGAGAATCCTTTTCACTGAAAGGGGTTGCCAAGCTTCCAAAAAACTACGAGTTTCCTGAAATCTCAGCAAACATTTTTCACCCAATCTTGATGATACTTCCACTTAATGACTAGTACACCAATCGCACTTGGCTCACTAAATTTCGTTCTTCTAGGTTAAACTGTTCCTTTGCAGTAACCATTTTCATGTTTAGGTTTCACTCTGTTTTCTCCTATATGGATACATGTAGTTGGAAGTATAAATCAAACACGGTTTGTGCTACCTCTTTGTAACTTGGTACAATAATGTACTTCCAAGTTCTATCACTATGGTTTGTGTGCTATTCAAGTAGCCCCAAGCAGAGACTGACGAGAAACCCTTACATTGAAATTGGTTGCCAAGCTTCCAAAAACTTACGAGTTCCCTGAAATCTCAGCAAATATTTTTTCACCCAATCTTGATGATACTTGCAGGTAGTGATCAGTACACGAATCCCACTTGGCTCACTAAATTTCGTCCTTCTATGTTAAACGTTCCTTTGCAGTAACCGTTTTCATGTTTAGGTTACACTCTGTTTTCTCCTATATGGACACATGTGCCTGGATCTCTAAATCAAACACCGTTTGTGCTAGCTCTTTGAAACTTGGCACAATAATGCAGTTCCCAGTTCTATTGCTATCGTTTGTGTCCTATTGAAGTAGCCCCAAGCAGAGACTGACGACAATCCCTTTCATTGAAAGGGGTTGACAAGCTTCCCAAAAACTACGAATTTTCTGAAATCTCAGCAAACATTTTTTCACCCAATCTTGATGAAACTTGCAGGTAGTGATCAGTACACGAATCCCACTTGGCTCACTAAATTTGGTTCTTCTAGGTTAAACCGTTCCTTTGCAGTAACCTTTTTCATGTTTAGGTTTCACTCTGTTTTCTCCTATATGGATACATGTAGTCGGAACTCTAAATCAAACACGGTTTGTGCTAGCTCTTTGAAACTTGGCACAATCATGTAGTTCCAAGTTCTATCGCTATGGTTTGTGTCCTCTTGAAGTAGCCCCAAGCAGAGACTGAGGAGAATCACTTACATTGAGAGGGGTTGCCAAGCTTCCAAAAAATTACGAGTTTCCTGAAATCTCAGCAAACATTTTTTCACCCAATCTTGATGATACTTGCAGGTAGTTATCAGTACACGAATCCCACTTGGCTCACTAAATTTCGTTCTTCTAGGATAAACCGTTCCTCTGCAGTAACCGTTTTCATGTTTAGGTTTCACTCTGTTTTCTCATATATGGATACATGTAGTTAGAACTCTAAATCAAACACGGTGTGTGCTAGCTTTTTGAAACTTGGCACAATAATGCAGTTCCAAGTTCTATCGCGATCGTTTGAGTCCTATTGAAGTAGCCCCAAGCAGAGACTGACGAGAATCCGTTTTATTGAAAGGGGTTGACAAGCTGCCCAAATCTATGAGTTCCCTGAAATCTCAGCAAACATTTTTTTCACCCAATCTTGATGATACTTCCATTTAATGATCAGTACACCAATCCCATCTTGGCTCACCAAATTTCATTCTTCTAGTTTAAATCGTTCCTTTGAAGTAACCATTTTCATGTTTAGGTTTCACTCTGTTTTCTGCTATATGGATAACATGTAGTAGGAACTCTGAATCAAACACGGTGTGTGCTAGCTCTTTGAAACTTGGCACATAATGTAGTTCCAAGTTCTATCGCTATGGTTTCTGTCCTATTGAAGTAGCCCCAAGCAGAGACTGACGAGAATCACTTTCATTGAAAGGGGTTTCCAAGATTCCAAAAAACTACGAGTTTCCTGAAATCTCAGGCAAACATTTTTTCACCCAATCTTGATGATACTTCATTTAATGATCAGTACACCAATCCTACTTGGCTCACCAAATTTTGTTTCTTCTAGGATAAACCGTTCCTTTCAGTAACCGTTTTCATGTTTAGGTTTCACTCTGTTTTCTCCTATATGGATACATGTAGTTGGAACTCTAAATCAAACACGGTGTGTGCTAGCTCTTTGAAACTTGGCACAATAATGTAGTTCCAAGTTCTATCGCTATGGTTTGTGTCCTATTGAAGTAGCCCCAAGCAGAGACTGAGAGAATCCCTTTCATTGAAAGGGGTTGCCAAGCTTCCAAAAATTACGAGTTTCCTGAAATCTCAGCAAACATTTTTTCACCCAATCTTGATGATACTTGCAGGTAGTGATCAGTACACGAATCCCACTTGGCTCACTAAATTTCGTTCTTCTAGGATAAACCGTTCCTCTGCAGTAACCGTTTTCATGTTTAGGTTTCACTCTGTTTTCTCATATATGGATACATGTAGTTAGAACTCTAAATCAAACACGGTGTGTGCTAGCTTTTTGAAACTTGGCACAATAATGCAGTTCCAAGTTCTATCGCGATCGTTTGAGTCCTATTGAAGTAGCCCCAAGCAGAGACTGACGAGAATCCGTTTTATTGAAAGGGGTTGACAAGCTGCCCAAATCTATGAGTTCCCTGAAATCTCAGCAAACATTTTTTCACCCAATCTTGATGATACTTCCATTTAATGATCAGTACACCAATCCCACTTGGCTCACCAAATTTCATTCTTCTAGTTTAAATCGTTCCTTTGAAGTAACCATTTTCATGTTTAGGTTTCACTCTGTTTTCTGCTATATGGATACATGTAGTAGGAACCCTGAATCAAACACGGTGTGTGCTAGCTCTTTGAAAACTTGGCACAATAATGTAGTTCCAAGTTCTATCGCTATGGTTTCTGTCCTATTGAAGTAGCCCCAAGCAGAGACTGACGAGAATCACTTTCATTGAAAGGGGTTGCCAAGATTCCAAAAAACTACGAGTTTCCTGAAATCTCAGCAAATATTTTTTCACCCAATCTTGATGATACTTCCATTTAATGATCAGTACACCAATCCTACTTGGCTCACCAAATTTTGTTCTTCTAGGATAAACCGTTCCTTTCAGTAACCGTTTTCATGTTTAGGTTTCACTCTGTTTTCTCCTATATGGATACATGTAGTTGGAACTCTAAATCAAACACGGTTTGTGCTAGCTCTTTGAAACTTGGCACAATAATTAGTTCCAAGTTCTATCGCTATGGTTTGTGTCCTATTGAAGAAGCCCCAAGCAGAGACTGACAAGAATCCCTTCAATGAAAGCGGTTGCCAAGCTTCAAAAAAACGAGTTTCCTGAAATCTCAGCAAACATTTTTTCACCCAATCTTGATGATACTTCCATTTCATGATCAGTACAGCATACCACTTGGCTCACCAAATTTCCTTCTTCTAGGTTAAACCATTCCTTTGCAGTATCCGTTTTCATTGTTTAGGTTTCACTCTGTTTTCTCTCCTATATGGACACATGTGGTTGGAACTCTAAATCAAACACCGTTTGTGCTAGCTCTTTGAAACTTGGCACAATAATGCAGTTCCAAGTTCTATTGCTATCGTTTGTGTCCTATTGAAGTAGCCCCAAGCAGAGACTGACGACAATCCCTTTCATTGAAAGGGGTTGACAAGCTTCCCAAAAACTACGAGTTCCCTGAAATCTCAACAAATATTTTTTCACCCAATCTTGATGATACTTCCATTTAATGATCAGTACACGAATCCCACTTGGCTCAATAAATTTCGTTCTTCTTGGTTAATCCGTTCCTTTGCAGAAACCGTTTTCATGTTTAGGTTTCACTCTGTTTTCTCCTATATGGATACATGTAGTTGGAACTCTAAATAAAACACGGTTTGTGCTAGCTCTTTGAAACTTGGCACAATAATGTAGTTCCAAGTTCTATCGCTATCCTTTGTGTCCTATTGAAGTAGCCCCAAGCAAAGACTGACGAGAATCCCTTTCATTGAAAGGGGTTGCCAAGCTTCCAAAAAAATACGCGTTTCCTGAAGTCTCAGCAAACATTTTTTCACCCAATCTTGATGATACTTGCAGGTAGTGATCAGAACACGAATCCCACTTGGCTCACTAAATTTCGTTCCTCTTGGTTAAACCGTTCCTTTGCAGTAACCGTTTTCATGTTTAGGTTTCACTCTGTTTTCTCCTATATGGATACATGTAGTTGGAACTCTAAATCAAACACGGTGTGTGCTAGCTCTTTGAAACTTGGCACAATAATGTAGTTCCTAGTTCTATCGCTATAGTTTGTGTCCTATTGAAGTAGACCCAAGCAGAGACTGACGAGAATCCCTTTCATTGAAAGGGGTTGACAAGCTTCCAAAAAACTACGAGTTTCCTGAAATCTCAGCAAACATTTTTCACCCAAACTTGATGATACTTGCAGGTAGTGATCAGTACACTAATCCCACTTGGCTCACTAAATTTCGTTCTTCTAGGATAAACCGTTCCTCTGCAGTAACCGTTTTCATGTTTAGGTTTCACTCTGTTTTCTCCTATATGGATACATATATTTGGAACTCTAAATCAAACATGGTGTGTGCTAGCTGTACGAAACTTGGCACAATAATGTAGTTCCAAGTTCTATCGCTATGGTTTGTGTGCTATTGAAGTACCCCCAAGCAGAGACTGACGAGAATCCCTTTCATTGAAAGTGGTTGCCAGCTTCCAAAAAACTACGAGTTTCCTGAAATCTCAGCAAACATTTTTTCAACCAATCTTGATGATACTTGCAGGTAGAGATCAGTACACGAATCCCACTTGGCTCACTAAATTTCCTTCTTCTAGGTTAAACCGTTCCCTTGCAGTAACCGTTTTCATGTTTAGGTTACACTCTGTTTTCTCCTATATGGACACATGTGGTTGGAACTCTAAATCAAACACCGTTTGTGCTAGCTCTTTGAAACTTGGCACAATAATGTAGTTCCAAGTTCTATTGCTATCTTTTGTGTCCTATTGAAGTAGCCCCAAGCAGAGACTGACGATAATCCCTTTCAGAGAAAGGGGTTGACAAGCTTCCCAAAAACTACGACTTCCATGAAATCTCAGCAAATATTTTTTCACCCAATCTTGATGATACTTCCATTTAATGATCAGTACACCAATCCCACTTTGGCTCACTAAATTTGGTTCTTCTAGGTTAAACCGTTCCTTTGCAGTAACCGTTTTCATGTTTAGGTTTCACTCTGTTTTCTCCTATATGGATACACGTAGTTGGAACTCTAAATCAAACACGGTTTGTGCTAGCTCTATGAAACTTGGCACAATAATGTAGTTCCAAGTTCTATCGCTATGGATTGTGTCCTATTGAAGTAGCCCCAAGCAGAGACTCACGAGATTCACTTTCATTGAAAGGGGTTGCCAAGCTTCCAAAAAACTACGAGTTTCCTGAAATCTCAGCAAACATTTTTTCACCCAATCTTGATGATACTTGCAGGTAGTGATCAGTACACGAATCCCACTTGGCTCACTAAATTTTGTTCTTCTAGGTTAAACCGTTCCTGTGCAGTAACCGTTTTCATGTTTAGGTTTCACTCTGTTTTCTCCTATATGGATACATGTATTTGGAACTCTAAATCAAACACGGTGTGTGCTAGCTCTTTGAAACTTGGCACAATAATGCAGTTCCAAGTTCTATCGCTATCGTTTGAGTCCTATTGAAGTAGCCCCAAGCAGAGACTGATGAGAATCCCTTTCATTGAAAGGGGTTTACAAGCTTCCCAAAAACTACGAGTTCCCTGAAATCTCAGCAAACTTTTTTTCACCCAATCTTGATGATACTTACATTTAATGATCTGTACACCAATCCCACTTGGCTCACCAAATTTCGTTCTTCTGGTTAAACCGTCCTTTGCAGTAACCATTTTCATGTTTAGGTTTCACTCTGTTTTCTCCTATATGGATACATGTAGTTGGAACTCTAAATCAAACACGGTGTGTGCTAGCTCTTTGAAACTTGGCACAATAATGTAGTTCCAAGTTCTATCGCTATGGTTTTTGTCCTATTGAAGTAGCCCCAAGGAGAGACTGACGAGAATCCCTTTCATTGAAAGGGGTTGCCAATCTTCCAAAAAACTACGAGTTTCCTGAAATCTCAGCAAACATTTTTTCACCCAATCTTGATGATACTTCCATTTAATGATCAGTACACCAATCTCACTTGGCTCACTAAATTTGGTCATTCTAAGTTAAACCGTTCCTTTTCAGTAACCGTTTTCATGTTTAGGTTTCACTCTGTTTTCTCCTATATGGATACATGTAGTTGGAACTCTAAATCAAACACGGTTTGTGCTAGCTCTTTGAAACTTGGCACAATAATGTAGTTCCAAGTTCTATCGCTATGGTTTGTGTCCTATTGAAGAAGCCCCAAGCAGAGACTGACGAGAATCCCTTTCATTGAAAGGGGTTGCCAAGCTTCCAAAAAAATACGAGTTTCCTGAAATCTCAGCAAACATTTTTTCACCCAATCTTGATGATAGTTCCATTTCATGATCAGTACAGCAATCCCACTTGGCTCACCAAATTTCATTCTTCTAGGTTAAACCGTTCCTTTGCAGTAACCGTTTTCATGTTTAGGTTTCACTCTGTTTTCTCCTATATGGATACATGTTCTTGGAATTCTAAATCAAACACGGTGTGTGCTAGCTCTTTGAAACTTGGCACAATAATATAGTTCCAAGTTCTATCGCTATGGTTTGTGTGCTATTGAAGTAGCCCCAAGGAGAGACTGACGAGAATCCCTTTCATTGAAAGCATTTGTCAAGCTTCCAAAAAAATACGAGTTTCCTGAAGTCTCAGCAAACATTTTTTCACACAATCTTGATGATACTTGCAGGTAGTAATCAGTACATGAATCCCACTTGGCTCACTAAATTTCGTTCTTCCAGGTTAAACCGTTCCTTTGCAGTAACCGTTTTCATATTTAGGTTTCACTCTGTTTTCTCCTATATGGATACATGTAGTTGGAACTCTAAATCAAATACGGTTTGTGCTAGCTCTTTGAACCTTGGCACAATAATGTAGTTCCAAGTTCTATCGCTATAATTTGTGTCCTATTGAAGTAGCCCAAATCAGAGACTGACGAGAATCCCTTTCATTGAAATGGGTTGCCAAGCTTCCAAAAAACTACAAGTTTCCTGAAATCTCAGCAAACATTTTTTCACCCAATCTTGATGATACTTGCAAGTAGTGATCAGTACAGGAATCCCACTTGGCTCACTAAATTTCGTTCTTCTAGGATAAACCGTTCCTCTGCAGTAACCGTTTTCATGTTTAGGTTTCACTCTGTTTTCTCATATATGGATACATGTAGTTAGAACTCTAAATCAAACACGGTGTGTGCTAGCTTTTTGAAACTTGGCACAATAATGCAGTTCCAAGTTCTATCGCTATCGTTTGAGTCCTATTGAAGTAGCCCCAAGCAGAGACTGACGAGAATCCCTTTTATTGAAAGGGGTTGACAAGCTGCCCAAAAACTATGAGTTCCCTGAAATCTCAGCAAACATTTTTTCACCCAATCTTGATGATACTTCCATTTAATGATCAGTACACCAATCCCACTTGGCTCACCAAATTTCATTCTTCTAGTTTAAATCGTTCCTTTGAAGTAACCATTTTCATGTTTAGGTTTCACTCTGTTTTCTGCTATATGGATACATGTAGTAGGAACTCTAAATCAAACACGGTGTGTGCTAGCTCTTTGAAACTTGGCACAATAATGTAGTTCCAAGTTCTATCGCTATGGTTTGTGTCCTATTGAAGTAGCCCCAATCAGAGACTGACGAGAATCCATTTCATTGAAATGGGTTGCCAAGCTTCCAAAAAACTACAAATTTCCTGAAATCTCAGCAAACATTTTTCACCCAATCTTGATGATACTTGCAGGTAGTAATCAGTACACCAATCCCACTTGGCTCACCAAATTTCGTTCTTCTAGGTTAAACCGTTCCTTTCAGTAACCGTTTTCATGTTTAGGTTTCACTCTGTTTTCTCCTATATGGATACATGTAGTTGGAACTCTAAATCAAACACGGTGTGTGCTAGCTCTTTGAAACTTCGCACAATAATGTAGTTCCAAGTTCTATCGCTATGGTTTTTGTCCTATTGAAGTAGTCACAAGGAGAGACTGACGAGAATCCCTTTCTTTGAAAGGGGTTGCCAAGCTTCCAAAAAACTACGAGTTTCCTGAAATCTCAGCAAACATTTTTTCACCCAATCTTGATGATACTTCCATTTAATGATCAGTACACCAATCCCACTTGGCTCACCAAATTTCATTCTTCTAGGTTAAACCGTTCCTTTCAGTTACCGTTTTCATGTTTAGGTTTCACTCTGTTTTCTCCTATATGGATACATGTATTTGGAACTCTAAATCAAACAGGATGTGCGCTAGCTCTTTGAAAGTTGGCACAATAATGTAGTTATAAGTTCTATCGCTATGGTTTGTGTCCTTTTGAAGTAGCCCCAAGCAGATACTGACGAGAATCCCTTTCATTGAAAAGGTTTGCCAAGCTTCCAAAAAACTACGAGTTTCCTGAAATCTCAGCAAACATTTTTTCACCCAATCTTGATGATACATGCAGGTAGTGATCAGTACACGAATCCCACTTGGCTCACTAAATTTCGTTCTTCTAGGTTAAACAGTTCCTTTGCAGTAACCGTTTTCATGTTTAGGTTTCACTGTTTTCTCCTATATGGATACATGTAGTTGGAACTCTAAATCAAACACGGTTTGTGCTAGCTCTTTGAAACTTGGCACAATAATGTAGTTCCAAGTTATATCGCTATGGTTTGTGTGCTATTGAAGTAGCCCCAAGCAGAGACTGACGAGAATCCCTTTCATTGAAAGGGGTTGCCAAGCTTCCAAAAAACTACGAGTTTCCTGAAATCTCAGCCAACATTTTTTCACCCAATCTTGATGATACATGCAGGTAGTGATCAGTACAAGAATCCCACTTGGCTCACTAAATTTCGTTCTTCTAGGTTAAACTATTCCTTTGCAGTAACCGTTTTCATGTTTAGGTTTCACTGTTTTCTCCTATATGGATACATGTATTTGGAACTCTGAATCAAACACGGTGTGTGCTAGCTCTTTGAAACTTGGCACAATAATGTAGTTCCAAGTTCTATCTCTATGGTTTGTGTGCTATTGAAGTAGCCCCAAGCAGAGACTGACGAGAATCCCTTTCATTGAAAGGGGTTGCCAAGCTTCCAAAAAACTACGAGTTTCCTGAAATCTCAGCCAACATTTTTTCACCCAATCTTGATGATACTTGCATGTAGTGATCAGTACACGAATCCCACTTGGCTCACTAAATTTCGTTCTTGTAGGTTAAACCGTTCCTTTGCATTAACCGTTTTCATGTTTAGGTTTCACTCTGTTTACTCCTATATGTATACATGTTCTTGGAACTCTAAATCAAACATGGTGTGTGCTAGCTCTTTGAAACTTGGCACAATAATATAGTTCAAAGTTCTATCGCTATGGTTTGTGTCCTATTGAAGTAGCCCCAAGCAGAGACTGACGAGAATCCTTTTCACTGAAAGGGGTTGCCAAGCTTCCTAAAAACTACGAGTTTCCTGAAATCTCAGCAAACATTTTTTCACCCAATCTTGATGATACTTCCACTTAATGACTAGTACACCAATCGCACTTGGCTCACCAAATTTCGTTCTTCTAGGTTAAACTGTTCCTTTGCAGCAACCATTTTCATGTTTAGGTTTCACTCTGTTTTCTCCTATAGGGATACATGTAGTTGGAACTTAAAATCAAACACGGTTTGTGCTAGCTCTTTGAAACTTGGCACAATAATGTAGTTCCAAGTTCTATCGCTATGGTTTGTGTGCTATTGAAGTAGCCCCAAGCAGAAACTGAAGAGAATCGCTTTCATTGAAAGGGGTTGCCAAGCTTCCAAAAACTATGAGTTTCCTGAAATCTCAGCAAACATTTTTTTACCCAATCTTGAATATACTTCCATTTAATGATCAGTACACCAATCCCACTTGGCTCACCAAATTTCGTTCTTGTAGGTTAAACCGTTCCTTTGCATTAACCGTTTTCATGTTTAGGTTTCACTCTGTTTACTCCTATATGGATACATGTTCTTGGAACTCTAAATCAAACACGGTGTGTGCTAGCTCTTTGAAACTTGGCACAATAATGTAGTTCCAAGTTCTATCACTATGGTTTGTGTCCTATTGAAGTAGCCCCAAGCAGAGACTGACGAGAATCCTTTTCACTGAAAGGGGTTGCCAAGCTTCCAAAAAACTACGAGTTTCCTGAAATCTCAGCAAACATTTTTTCACCCAATCTTGATGATACTTCCACTTAATGACTAGTACACCAATCGCACTTAGCTCACTAAATTTCGTTCTTCTAGGTTAAACTGTTCCTTTGCAGTAACCATTTTCATGTTTAGGTTTCACTCTGTTTTCTCCTATATGGATACATGTAGTTGGAACTATAAATCAAACACAGTTTGTGCTACCTCTTTGAAACTTGGTACAATAATGTACTTCCAAGTTCTATCACTATGGTTTGTGTGCTATTCAAGTAGCCCCAAGCAGAGACTGACGAGAATCCCTTACATTGAAATTGGTTGCCAAGCTTCCAAGAACTTACGAGTTCCCTGAAATCTCAGCAAATATTTTTTCACCCAATCTTGATGATACTTGCAGGTAGTGATCAGTACACGAATCCCACTTGGCTCACTAAATTTCCTTCTTCTAGGTTAAACCGTTCCTTTGCAGTAACCGTTTTCATGTTTAGGTTACACTCTGTTTTCTCCTATATGGACACATGTGGCTGGATCTCTAAATCAAACACCGTTTGTGCTAGCTCTTTGAAACTTGGCACAATAATGCAGTTCCCAGTTCTATTGCTATCGTTTGTGTCCTATTGAAGTAGCCCCAAGCAGAGACTGTCGACAATCCCTTTCATTGAAAGGGGTTGACAAGCTTCCCAAAAACTACGAATTTTCTGAAATCTCAGCAAACATTTTTTCACGCAATCTTGATGAAACTTGCAGGTAGTGATCAGTACACGAATCCCACTTGGCTCACTAAATTTGGTTCTTCTAGGTTAAACCGTTCCTTTGCAGTAACCGTTTTCATGTTTAGGTTTCACTCTGTTTTCTCCTATATGGATACATGTTCTTGGAACTCTAAATCAAACACGCTTTGTGGTAGCTCTTTGAAACTTGGCACAAAAATGTAGTTCCAAGTTCTATCGCTATGGTTTGTGTCCTATTGAAATAGGCCCAAGCAGAGACTGACGAGAATCCCTTTCATTGAAAAGGGTTGCCAAGCTTCCAAAAAACTACGAGTTTCCTGAAATCTCAGCAAACATTTTTTCACCAAATCTTGATGATACATGCAGGTAGTGATCAGTACAAGAATCCCACTTGGCTCACTAAATTTGGTTCCCCTAGGTTAAACTATTCCTTTGCAGTAACCGTTTTCATGTTTAGGTTTCACTCTGTTTTCTCCTATATGGATACATGTTCTTGGAACTCTAAATCAAACACGGTGTGTGCTAGCTCTTTGAAACTTGGCACAATAATGTAGTTCCAAGTTCTATCGCTATGGTTTGTGTCCTATTGAAGTAGCCCCAAGCAGAGACTGACGAGAATCCCTTTCATTGAAAGGGGTTGCCAAGCTTCCAAAAAACTACGAGTTTCCTGAAATCTCAGCAAACATTTTTTCACCCAATCTTGATGATATTTGCAGGTAGTGATCAGTACACGAATCCCACTTGGCTCACTAAATTTCGTTCTTCTAGGTTAAACCGTTCCCTTGTAGTAACCGTTTTCATGTTTAGGTTTCACTGTTTTCTCCTATATGGATACATGTAGTTGGAACTCTAAATCAAACACGGTTTGTGGTAGCTCTTTGAAACTTGGCACAATAATGTAGTTCCAAGTTCTATCGCTATGGTTTGTGTGCTATTGAAGTAGCCCCAAGCAGAGACTGACGAGAATCCCTTTCATTGAAAGGGGTTAGCAAGCTTCCAAAAAACTACGAGTTTCCTGAAATCTCAGCAAACATTTTTTCACCCAATCTTGATGATACTTCCACTTAATGACCAGTACACCAATCGCAGTTGGCTCACCAAATTTCGATCTTCTAGGTTAAACCGTTCCTTTGCAGTATCCGTTTTCATGTTTAGGTTTCACTCTGTTTTCTCCTATATGGATACATGTAGTTGGAACTCTAAATCAAACACGGTGTGTGCTAGCTCTTTGAAACTTTTCACAATAATGTACTTCCAAGTTCTATCGCTATGGTTTGTGTCCTATTGAAGTAGCCCCAACCAGAGACTGACGAGAATCCCTTTCATTGAAAGGGGGTGCCAAGCTTCCAAAAACTACGAGTTTCCTGAAATCTCAGCAAACATTTTTTCACCCAATCTTGATGATACTTCCATTTAATGATCAGTACACCAATCCCACTTTACTCACCAAATTTCGTTCTTCTAGGTTAAACCGTTCCTTTGCAGTAACCATTTTCTTGTTTAGGTTTCACTCTGTTTTCTCCTATATGGCTACATGTAGTTGGAACTCTAAATCAAACACGGTGTGTGCTAGCTCTTTGAAACTTGGCACAATAATGTAGTTCCAAGTTCTATCGCTATGGTTTGTGTCCTATTGAAGTAGGCCCAAGCAGAGACTGACGAGAATCCCTTTCATTGAAGGGGTTGCCAATCTTCCAAAAAACTACGAGTTTCCTGAAATCTCAGCAAACATTTTTTCACCCAATCTTGATGATACTTGCAGGTAGTGATCAGTACACGAATCCCACTTGGCTAACTAAATTTAATTCTTCTAGGTTAAACCGTTCCTTTGCAGTAACCGTTTTCATGTTTAGGTTTCACTGTTTTCTCCTATACGGATACATGTAGTTGGAACTCTGAATCAAACACGGTTTGTGGTAGCTCTTTGAAACTTGGCACAATAATGTAGTTCCAAGTTCTATCTCTATGGTTTGTGTGCTATTGAAGTAGCCCCAAGCAGATACCGACGAGAATCCCTTTCATTGAAAGGGGTTGCCAAGCTTCCAAAAACTACGAGTTTCCTGAAATCTCAGCAAACATTTTTTTACCCAATCTAGAATATACTTCCATTTAATGATCAGTACACCAATCCCACTTGGCTCACCAAATTTCGTTCTTCTAGGTTAAACCATTCCTTTGCAGTAACCGTTTTCATGTTTAGGTTTCACTCTGTTTACTCCTATATGGATACATGTAGTTGGAACTCTAAATCAAACACGGTGTGTGCTAGCTCTTTGAAACTTGGCACAATAATGTAGTTCCAAGTTCTATCGCTATGGTTTATGTACTATTGAAGTAGCCCCAAGAGATACCGACGAGAATCCCTTTCACTGAAACGGGTTGCCAAGCTTCCAAAAACTACGAGTTTCCTGAAATGTCAGCAAATATTTTTTCACCCAATCTTGATGATACTCCCATTTAATGATCAGTACACCAATCCCACTTGGCTCACCAAATTTCGTTCTTCTAGGTTAAACCGTTCCTTTTGAGTAACCGTTTTCATGTTAGGTTTCACTCTGTTTTCTCCTATATGGATACATGTAGTTGGAATTCTAAATCAAGCACGGTTTGTGCTAGCTCTTTGAAACTTGGCACAATAATGTAGTTCCACGTTCTATCGCTATGGTTTGTGTCCTATTGAAGTAGCCCCAAGCAGAGACTGACGAGAATCCCTTTCATTGAAAGGGGTTAGCAAGCTTACATAAAACTACGAGTTTCCTGAAATCTCAGCAAACATTTTTTCACCGAATCTTGATGATACTTCCACTTAATGACCAGTACACCAATCGCACTTGGCTCACCAAATTTCGATCTTCTAGGTTAAACCGTTCCTTTGCAGTAACCGTTTTCATGTTTAGGTTTCACTCTGTTTTCTCGTATATGGATACATGTAGTTGGAACTTAAAATCAAACACGGTTTGTGCTAGCTCTTTGAAACTTGGAACAATAATGTAGTTCCAAGTTCTATCGCTATGGTTTGAGTGCTATTGAAGTAACCCCAAGCAGGGAATGAAGAGAATCCCTTTCATTGAAAGGGGTTGCCAAGCTTCCAAAAACTACGAGTTTCCTGAAATCTCAGCAAACATTTTTTCACCAATCATTATGATACTTCCATTTAATGATCAGTACACCAATCCCACTTGGCTCACCAAATTTCGTTCTTCTAGGTTAAACCGTTCCTTTGCAGGAACCGTTTTCATGTTTAGGTTTCACTCTGTTTTCTCCTATATGGATACATGTTCTTGGAACTCTAAATCAAACACGGTGTGTGCTAGCTCTTTGAAACTTGGCACAGTAATGTAGTTCCAAGTTCTATCGCTATGGTTTGTGTCCTATTGAAGTAGGCCCAAGCAGAGACTGACGAGAATCACTTTCATTGAAAGGGGTTGCCAAGCTTTCAAAAACTACGAGTTTCCTGAAATCTCAGCAAACATTTTTTTACCCAATCTAGAATATACTTCCATTTAATGATCAGTACACCAATCCCACTTGGCTCACCAAATTTCGTTCATCTAGGTTAAACCGTTCCTTTGCAGTAACCGTTTTCATGTTTAGGTTTCACTCTGTTTACTCCTATATGGATACATGTAGTTGGAACTCTAAATCAAACACGGTGTGTGCTAGCTCTTTGAAACTTGGCACAATAATGTAGTTCCAAGTTCTATCGCTATGTTTTATGTACTATTGAAGTAGCCCCAAGCAGATACCGACAAGAATCCCTTTCATTGAAACGGGTTGCCAAGCTTCCAAAAACTACGAGTTTCCTGAAATCTCAGCAAATATTTTTTCACCCAATCTTGATGATACTCCCATTTAATGATCAGTACACCAATCCCACTTGGCTCACCAAATTTCGTTCTTCTAAGTTAAACCGTTCCTTTTGAGTAACCGTTTTCATGTTAGGTTTCACTCTGTTTTCTCCTATATGGATACATGTAGTTGGAATTCTAAATCAAGCACGGTTTGTGCTAGCTCTTTGAAACTTGGCACAATAATGTAGTTCCAAGTTCTATCGCTATGGTTTGTGTCCTATTGAAGTAGCCCCAAGCAGAGACTGACGAGAATCCCTTTCATTGAAAGGGGTTAGCAAGCTTCCATAAAACTACGAGTTTCCTGAAATCTCAGTAAACATTTTTTCACCGAATCTTGATGATACTTCCACTTAATGACCAGTACACCAATCGCACTTGGCTCACCAAATTTCGATCTTCTAGGTTAAACCGTTCCTTTGCAGTAACCGTTTTCATGTTTAGGTTTCACTCTGTTTTCTCCTATATGGATACATGTAGTTGAAACTTAAAATCAAACAGGGTTTGTGCTAGCTCTTTGAAACTTGGAACAATAATGTAGTTCCAAGTTCTATCGCTATGGTTTGAGTGCTATTGAAGTAACCCCAAGCAGGGACTGAAGAGAATCCCTTTCATTGAAAGGGGTTGCCAAGCTTCCAAAAACTACGAGTTTCCTGAAATCTCAGCAAACATTTTTTCACGAATCATGATGATACTTCCATTTAATGATCAGTACACCAATCCCACTTGGCTCACCAAATTTCGTTCTTCTAGGTTAAACCGTTCCTTTGCAGGAACCGTTTTCATGTTTAGGTTTCACTCTGTTTTCTCCTATATGGATACATGTTCTTGGAACTCTAAATCAAACACAGTGTGTGCTAGCTCTTTGAAACTTGGCACAATAATGTAGTTCCAAGTTCTATCGCTATGGTTTGTGTCCTATTGAAGTAGCACCAAGCAGAGACTGACGAGAATCCCTTTCATTGAAAGGGGTTGCCAAGCTTCCAAAAAACTACGAGTTTCCTGAAATCCCAGCAAACATTTTTTCACCCAACCTTGATGATACTTGCAGGTAGTGATCAGTACACGAATCCCACTTGGCTCACTAAATTTCGTTCTTCTAGGTTAAACCGTTCCCTTGCAGTAACCGTTTTCATGTTTAGGTTTCACTGTTTTCTCCTATATGGATACATGTAGTTGCAACTCTAAATCAAACACGGTTTGTGGTAGCTCTTTGAAACTTGGCACAATAATGTAGTTCCAAGTTCTATCGCTATGGTTTGTGTGCTATTGAAGTAGCCCCAAGCAGAGACTGACGAGAATCCCTTTCATTGAAAGGGGTTGCCAAGCTTCAAAAAACTACGAGTTTCCTGAAATCTCAGCAAACATTTTTTCACCCAATCTTGATGATACTTGCAGGTAGTGATCAGTACACGAATCCCACTAGGCTCACTAAATTTCGTCTTCTAGGTTAAACCGTTCCTTTGCAGTAACCGTGTTCATGTTTAGGTTTCACTGTTTTCTCCTATACGGATACATGTAGTTGGAACTCTGAATCAAACACGGTTTGTGGTAGCTCTTTGAAACTTGGCACAATAATGTAGTTCCAAGTTCTATCGCTATGGTTTGTGTGCTATTGAAGTAGCCCCAAGCAGATACCGACGAGAATCCCTTTCATTGAAAGGGGTTGCCAAGCTTCCAAAAACTACGAGTTTCCTGAAATCTCAGCAAACATTTTTTTACCCAATCTAGAATATACTTCCATTTAATGATCAGTACACCAATCCCACTTGGCTCACCAAATTTCGTTCTTCTAGGTTAAACCGTTCCTTTGCAGTAACCGTTTTCATGTTTAGGTTTCACTCTGTTTACTCCTATATGGATACATGTTCTTGGAACTCTAAATCAAACACGGTGTGTGCTAGCTCTTTGAAACTTGGCACAATAATGTAGTCCAAGTTCTATCGCTATGGTTTGTGTCCTATTGAAGTAGCCCCAAGCAGAGACTGACGAGAATCCTTTTCACTGAAAGGGGTTGAAAAGCTTCCAAAAAACTACGAGTTTCCTGAAATCGCAGCAAACATTTTTTAACCGAACCTTGATGATACTTCCACTTAATGACCAGTACACCAATCGCACTTGGCTCACCAAATTTCGATCTTCTAGGTTAAACCGTTCCTTTGCAGTAACCGTTTTCATGTTTAGGTTTCACTCTGTTTTCTCCTATATGGATACATGTAGTTGGAACTTAAAATCAAACACGGTTTGTGCTAGCTCTTTGAAACTTGGAACAATAATGTAGTTCCAAGTTCTATCGCTATGCTTTGTGTGCTATTGAAGAAGCCCCAAGCAGAGACAGATGAGAATCACTTTCATTGAAAGGGGTTGCCAAGCTTCCAAAAAACTACGAGTTTCCTGAAATCTCAGCAAACATTTTTTCACCCAATCTTGATGATACTTCTATATAATGATCAGTACACCAATCCCACTTGGCTCACCAAATTTCGTTCTTCTAGGTTAAACCGTTCCTTTGCAGGAACCGTTTTCATGTTTAGGTTTCACTGTTTTCTCCTATATGGATACATGTAGTTGGAACTCTAAGTCAAACACGGTTTGTGGTAGCTCTTTGAAACTTGGCACAATAATGTAGTTCTAAGTTCTATCGCTATGGTTTGTGTGCTATTGAAGTAGCCCCAAGCAGAGACTGACGAGAATCCCTTTCATTGAAAGGGGTTAGCAAGCTTCCAAAAAACTACGAGTTTCCTGAAATCTCAGCAAACATTTTTTCACCCAATCTTGATGATACTTCCACTTAATGACCAGTACACCAATCGCACTTGGCTCACCAAATTTCGATCTTCTAGGTTAAACCGTTCCTTTGCAGTATCCGTTTTCATGTTTAGGTTTCACTCTGTTTTCTCCTATATGGATACATGTAGTTGGAACTCTAAATCAAACACGGTGTGTGCTAGCTCTTTGAAACTTTTCACAATAATGTACTTCCAAGTTCTATCGCTATGGTTTGTGTCCTATTGAAGTAGCCCCAACCAGAGACTGACGAGAATCCCTTTCATTGAAAGGGGGTGCCAAGCTTCCAAAAAACTACGAGTTTCCGGAAATCTCAGCAAACATTTTTTCACCCAATCTTGATGATACTTGCAGGTAGTGATCAGTACACGAATCCCACATGGCTCACTAAATTTAATTCTTCTAGGTTAAACCGTTCCTTTGCAGTAACCGTTTTCATGTTTAGGTTTCACTGTTTTCTCCTATACGGATACATGTAGTTGGAACTCTGAATCAAACACGGTTTGTGGTAGCTCTTTGAAACTTGGCACAATAATGTAGTTCCAAGTTCTATCTCTATGGTTTGTGTGCTATTGAAGTAGGCCCAAGAAGAGACTGACGAGAATCCCTTTAATTGAAAAGGGTTGCCAAGCTTCCAAAAAACTACGAGTTTCCTGAAATCTCAGCAAACATTTTTTCACCCAATCTTGATGATACATGCAGGTAGTGATTAGTACACGAATCCCACTTGGCTCACTAAATTTCGTTCTTCTAGGTTAAACTATTCCTTTGCAGTAACCGTTTTCATGTTTAGGTTTCACTCTCTTTTCTCCTATATGGATACATGTAGTTGGAACTTAATATCAAACACGGTTTGTGCTAGCTCTTTGAAACTTGGTACAATAATGTAGTTCCAAGTTCTATCGCTATGGTTTGTGTGCTATTGAAGTAGCCCCATGCAGAGACTGAAGACAATCCCTTTCCTTGAAAGGGGTTGCCAAGCTTCCAAAAACTACGAGTTTCCTGAAATCTCAGCAAACATTTTTTCACCCAAACTTGATGATACTTCCACTTAATGACCAGTACACCAATCGCACTTGGCTCACCAAATTTCGTTCTTCTAGGTTAAACCGTTCCTTTGCAGTAACCGTTTTCATGTTTAGGTTTCACTTTGTTTTCTCCTATAGTGATACATGTAGTTGGAACTCTAAATCAAACACGGTTGGTGCTAGCTCTTTGAAACTTTGCACAATAATGTACTTCCAAGTTCTATCGCTATGCTTTGTGTGATATTGAAGAAGCCCCAAGCAGAAACTGAAGAGAATCCCTTTCATTGAAAGGGTTTGCCAAGCTTCCAAAAACTACAAGTTTCATGAAATCTCAGCAAACATTTTTTCACCCAATCTTGATGATACTTCCATTTAATGATCAGTACACCAATCCCACTTGGCTCACCAAATTTCGTTCTTCTAGGTTAAACCGTTCCTTTCTTGTAACCATTTTCATGTTAGGTTTCATTCTGTTTTCTCCTATATGTATACATGTAGTTGGAACTCTAAATCAAACACGGTTTGTGCTAGCTCTTTGAAACTTGGCACAATAATGTAGTTCCAAGTTTTATCGCTATGGTTTGTGTCCTATTGAAGTAGGCCCAAGCAGAGACTGACGAGAATCACTTTCATTGAAAGGGGTTGCCAAGCTTCCAAAAAACTACGAGTTTCCTGAAATCTCAGCAAACATTTTTTCACCCAATCTTGATGATACATGCAGGTAGTGATAGGTACAGGAATCCCACTTGGCTCCCTAAATTTCGTTCTTCTAGGTTAAACTATTCCTTTGCAGTAACCGTTTTCATGTTTAGGTTTCACTCTGTTTTCTCCTATATGGATACATGTAGTTGGAACTTAAAATCAAACCTGGTTTGTGCGAGCTCTTTGAAACTTGGTACAATAATGTAGTTCCAAGTTCTATCGCTATGGTTTGGGTGCTATTGAAGTAGCCCCAAGCAGAGACTGAAGAGAATGCCTTTCATTGAAAGGGGTTGCCAAGCTTCCAAAAACTACAAGTTTCCTGAAATCTCAGCAAACATTTTTTCACCCAATCTTGATGATACTTCTATTTAATGATCAGTACACCAATCCCACTTGGCTCACCAAATTTCGTTCTTCTAGGTTAAACCGTTCCTTTGCAGGAACCGTTTTCATGTTTAGGTTTCACTCTGTTTTCTCCTATATGGATACATGTTCTTGGAACTCTAAATCAAACACGGTGTGTGCTAGCTCTTTGAAACTTGGCACAAAAATGTAGTTCCAAGTTCTATCGCTATGGTTTGTGTCCTATTGAAGTAGCCCCAAGCAGAGACTGACGAGAATCCCTTTCATTGAAAGGGGTTGCCAAGCTTCCAAAAAACTACGAGTTTCCTGAAATCTCAGCAAACATTTTTTCACCCAATCTTGATGATACTTGCAGGTAGTGATCAGTACACGAATCCCACTTGGCTCACTAAATTTCGTTCTTCTAGGTTAAACCGTTCCTTTGCAGAAACCATATTCTTGTTTAGGTTTCACTCTGTTTTCTCCTATATGGATACATGTAGTTGGAACTCTAAATCAAACACGGTGTGTGCTAGCTCTTTGAAACTTGGCACAGTAATGTAGTTCCAAGTTCTATCGCTATGGTTTGTGTCCTATTCTAGTAGCCCCAAGCAGATACCGACGAGAATCCCTTTCATTGAAAGGGGTTGCCAAGCTTCCAAAAAACTACGAGTTTCCTGAAATATCAGCAAACATTTTTTCACCCAATTTGATGATACTTGGAGGTAGTGATCATTACACGAATCCAATTGGCTCAATGAATTTCGTTCTTCTAGGTTAAACTGTTCCTTTGCAGCAACCGTTTTCATGTTTAGGTTTCACTCTGTTTTCTCCTATATGGCTACATGTAGTTGGAACTCTAAATCAAACACGGTTTGTGCTAGCTCTTTGAAACTCGGCGCAATAATGTAGTTCCAAGTTCTATCGCTATGGTTTGTGTCCTAATGAAGTAGGCCCAAGCAGAGACTGACGAGAATCCCTTTCTTTGAAAAGGGTTGCCAAGCTTCCAAAAAACTACGAGTTTCCTGAAATGTCAGCAAAGATTTTTTCACCCAATCTTGATGATACATGCAGGTAGTGATCAGTACACGAATCCCACTTGGCTCACTAAATTTCGTTCTTCTAGGTTAAACTATTCCTTTGCAGTAACCGTTTTCATGTTTAGGTTTCACTCTGTTTTCTCCTATATGGATACATATAGTTGGAACTTAAAATCAAACACGGTTTGTGCTAGCTCTTTGAACTTGGTACAATAATGTAGTTCCAAGTTCTATCGCTATGGTTTGTCTCCTATTGAAGTAGCCCCAACCAGACACTGAAGAGAATCCCTTTCATTGAAAGGGGTTGTCAAGCTTCCAAAAACTACGAGTTTCCTGAAATCTCAGCAAACATTTTTTCACCCAATCTTGATGATACTTCCATTTAATGATCAGTACACCAATCCCACTTGGCTCACCAAATTTCGTTCTTCTAGGTTAAACCGTTACTTTGCAGTAACCATTTTTTTGTTTAGGTTTCACTCTGTTTTCTCCTATATGGATACATGTTCTTGCAGCTCTAAATCAAACACGGTGTGTGCTAGCTCTTTGAAACTTGGCACAGTAATGTAGTTCCAAGTTCTATCGCTATGGTTTGTGTCCTATTCTAGTAGCACCAAGCAGAGACTGACGAGAATCCCTTTAATTGAAAGCGGTTGCCAAGCTTCCAAAAACTACGAGTTTCCTGAAATCTCAGCAAACATTTTTTCACCCAATCTTGATGATACTTCCATTTAATGAACAGTACACCAATCCCACTTGGCTCACCAAATTTCGTTCTTCTAGTTTAAACCGTTCCTTTGCAGGAACCGTTTTCATGTTTCGGTTTCACTCTGTTTTCTCCTATATGGATACATGTTCTTGGAACTCTAAATCAAACAGGATGTGTGCTAGCTCTTTGAAACTTGGCACAATAATGTAGTTCCAAGTTCTATCGCTATGGTTTGTGTCCTATTGAAGTAGCCCCAACCAGAGACTGACGAGAATCCCTTTCATTGAAAGGGGTTGTCAAGCTTCCAAAAACTACGAGTTTCCTGAAATCTCAGCAAACATTTTTTCACCCTATCTTGATGATACTTCCATTTAATGATCAGTACACCAATCCCACTTGGCTCACCAAATTTCGTTCTTCTAGGTTAAACCGTTCCTTTGCAGTAACCATTTTCTTGTTTAGGTTTCACTCTGTTTTCTCCTATATAGCTACATGTAGTTGGAACTATAAATCAAACACGATTTGTGCTAGCTCTTTGAAACTTGGCACAATAATGTAGTTCCAAGTTCTATCGCTATGGTTTGTGTCCTATTGAAGTAGGCCCAAGCAGAGACTGACGAGAATCACTTTCATTGAAAAGGGTTGCCAAGCTTCCAAAAAACTACGAATTTCCTGAAATGTCAGCAAACATTTTTTCACCCAATCTTGATGATACATGCAGGTAGTGATCAGTACACGAATCCCACTTGGCTCACTAAATTTCGTCCTTCTATGTTAAACTATTCCTTTGCAGTAACCGTTTTCATGTTTAGGTTTCACTCTGTTTTCTCCTATATGGATACATGTAGTTGGAACTTAAAATCAAACACGGTTTGTGCTAGCTCTTTGATACATGGTACAATAATGTAGTTCCAAGTTCTATCGCTATTGTTTGTGTGCTATTGAAGTAGCCCCAAGCAGTGACTGAAGAGAATCCCTTTCCTTGAAAGGGGTTGCCAAGCTTCCAAAAAATACGAGTTTCCGGAAATCTCAGCAAACCTTTTTACACCCAATCTTGATGATACCTCCATTTAATGATCAGTACACCAATCCCACTTGGCTCACCAAATTTCATTCTTCTAGGTTAAACCGTTCCTTTGCAGTAACCATTTTCTTGTTTAGGTTTCTCTCTGTTTTCTCCTATATGGATACATGTATTGGAACTCTAAATCAAACACGGTGTGTGCTAGCTCTTTGAAACTTGGCACAATAATGTAGTTCCAAGTTCTATCGCTATGGTTTGTGTCTTATTGAAGTAGGCCCAAGCAGAGACTGACGAGAATCCCTTTCATTGAAAAGGGTTGCCAAGCTTCCAAAAAACTACGAGTTTCCTGAAATGTCAGCAAACATTTTTTCACCCAATCTTGATGATACATGCAGGTAGTGATCAGTACACGAATCCCACTTGGCTCACTAAATTTCGTTCTTCTAGGTTAAACTATTCCTTTGCAGTAACCGTTTTCATGTTTAGGTTTCACTCTGTTTTCTCCTATATGGATACATGTAGTTGGAACTTAAAATAGAACACGGTTTGTGCTAGCTCTTTGAAACTTGGTACAATAATGTATTTCCAAGTTCTATCGCTATGGTTTGTGTGCTATTGAAGTAGCCCCAAGCAGAGACTGAAGAGAATCCCCTTCATTGAAAGGGGTTGCCAAGCTTCCAAAAAATACGAGTTTCCTGAAATCTCAGCAAACCTTTTTTCACCCAATCTTGATGATACTTCCATTTAATGATCAGTACACCAATTCCACTTGGCTCACCAAATTTCGTTCTTCAAGGTTAAACCGTTCCTTTGCAGGAACCGTTTTCATGTTTAGGTTTCACTCTGTTTTCTCCTATATGTATACATGTTCTTGGAACTCTAAATCAAACAGGATGTGTGCTAGCTATTTGAAACTTGGCACAATAATGTAGTTCCAAGTTCTATCGCTATGGTTTGTGTGCTATTGAAGTAGCCCCAAGGAGAGACTGACGAGAATCCCTTTCATTGAAAGGGGTTGCCAAGCTTCCAAAAAACTACGAGTTTCCTGAAATCTCAGCAAACATTTTTTCACCCAATCTTGATGATACTTCCATTTAATGATCAGTACACCAATCCCACTTGGCTCACCAAATTTCGTTCTTCTAGGTTAAACCGTTCCTTTGCAGTAACCATTTTCTTGTTTAGGTTTCACTCTGTTTTCTCCTATATGGATACATGTAGTTGGAACTCTAAATCAAACACGGTGTGTGCTAGCTCTTTGAAACTTGGCACAGTAATGTAGTTCCAAGTTCTATCGCTATGGTTTGTGTCCTATTTTACTAGCCCCAAGCAGAGACGGACGAGAATCCCTTTCATTGAAAGGGGTTGCCGAGCTTCCAAAAAACTACGAGTTTCCTGAAATCTCAGGAAACATTTTTTCACCCAATCTTGATGATACTTCCATTTAATGATCAGTACACCAATCCCACTTGGCTCACTAAATTTGGTTCTTCTAGGTTAAACCGTTCCTTTGCAGTAACCATTTTCATGTTTAGGTTTCACTCTGTTTTCTCCTATATTGCTACATGTATTTGGAACTCTAAATCAAACACGGTTTGTGCTAGCTCTTTGAAACTTGGCACAATAATGTAGTTCCAAGTTCTATCGCTATGGTTTGTGTCCTATTGAAGTAGGCCCAAGCAGAGACTGACGAGAATCCCTTTCATTGAAAAGGGTTGCCAAGCTTCCAAAAAACTACGAGTTTCCTGAAATGTCAGCAAACATTTTTTCACCCAATCTTGATGATACATGCAGGTAGTGATCAGTACACGAATCCCACTTGGCTCACTAAATTTCGTTCTTCTAGGTTAAACTATTCCTTTGCAGTAACCGTTTTCATGTTTAGGTTTCACTCTGTTTTCTCCAATATGGATACATGTAGTTGGAACTCTAAATCAAACACGGTTTGTGTTAGCTCTTTGAAACTTGGCACAATAATGTAGTTCCAAGTTCTATCGCTATGGTTTGTGTGCTATTGAAGTAGCCCCAAGCAGAGACTGACGAGAATCCCTTTCATTGAAAGCGGTTGCCAAGCTTCCAAAAAACTACGAGTTTCCTGAAATCTCAGCAAACATTTTTTCACCCAATCTTGATGATACCTCCATTTAATGATCAGTACACCAATCCCACTTGGCTCACCAAATTTCGTTCTTCTAGGTTAAACTGTTCCTTTCCAGTAACCATTTTCTTGTTTAGGTTTCACTCTGTTTTCTCCTATATGGATACATGTAGTTGGAACTCTAAATCAAACACGGTGTGTGCTAGCTCTTTGAAACTTGGCACAGTAATGTAGTTCCAAGTTCTATCGCTATGGTTTGTGTCCTATTTTAGTAGCCCCAAGCAGAGACTGACGAGAATCCCTTTCATTGAAAGGGGTTGCCAAGCTTCCAAAAAACTATGAGTTTCCTGAAATCTCAGCAAACATTTTTTCACCCAATCTTGATGATACTTCCATTTAATGATCAGTACACCAATCCCACTTGGCTCACTAAATTTGGTTCTTCTAGGTTAAACCGTTCCTTTGCAGTAACCGTTTTCATGTTTAGGTTTCACTCTGTTTTCTCTTATATTACTACATGTATTTGGAACTCTAAATCAAATACGGTTTGTGCTAGCTCTTTGAAACTTGGTATAATAATGTAGTTCCAAGTTCTATCGCTATGGTTTGTGTGCTATTGAAGTAGCCCCAAGCAGAGACTGAAGAGAATCCCTTTCTTTGAAAGGGGTTGCCAAGCTTCCAAAAACTACGAGTTTCCTGAAATCTCAGCAAACATTTTTTCACCCAATCTTGATGATACTTCCATTTAATGATCAGTACACCAATCCCACTTGGCTCACCAAATTTCGTTCTTCTAGGTTAAACCGTTCCTTTGCAGGAACCGTTTTCATGTTTCGGTTTCACTCTGTTTTCTCCTATATGGATACATGTTCTTGGAACTCTAAATCAAACAGGATGTGTGCTAGCTCTTTGAAACTTGGCACAATAATGTAGTTCCAAGTTCTATCGCTAGGGTTTGTGTCCTATTGAAGTAGCCCCAAGCAGAGACTGACGAGAATCCCTTTCATTGAAAGGGGTTGCCAAGCTTCCAAAAACTACGAGTTTCCTGAAATCTCAGCAAACATTTTTTCACCCAATCTTGAGGATACCTCCATTTAATGATCAGTACACAAATCCCACTTCGCTCACCAAATTCCGTTCTTCTAGGTTAAACCGTTCCTTTGCAGTAACCATTTTCTTGTTTAGGTTTCACTCTGTTTTCTCCTGTATGGATACATGTTCTTGGAACTCTAAATCAAACACGGTGTGTGCTAGCTCTTTAAAACTTGGCACAGTAATGTAGTTCCAAGTTCTATCGCTATCGTTTGTGTCCTATTGTAGTAGCCCCAAGCAGAAACTGACGAGAATCCCTTTCATTGAAATTGGTTGCCAAGCTTCCAAAAAATTACGAGTTTCCTGAAATCTCAGCAAACATTTTTACACCCAATCTTCAGGATACCTCCATTTAATGATCAGTACACCAATCCCACTTGGCTCACCAAATTTCGTTCTTCTAGGTTAAACCGTTCCTTTGCAGTAACCATTTCCTTGTTTAGGTTTCACTCTGTTTTCTCCTATATGGATACATGTAGTTGGAACTCTTAATCAAACACGGTGTGTGCTAGCTCTTTGAAACTTGGCACAGTAATGTAGTTCCAAGTTCTATCGCTATGGTTTGTGTCCTAGTTTAGTAGCCCCAAGCAGAGACTGACGAGAATCCCTTTCATTGAAAGGGGTTGCCAAGCTTCCAAAAAATTACGAGTTTCCTGAAATCTCAGTAAACATTTTATCACCCAATCTTGATGATACTTCCATTTATTGAACAGTACACCAATCCCACTTGGCTCACCAAATTTCGTTCTTCAAGGTTAAACCGTTCCTTTGCAGGAACCGTTTTCATGTTTAGGTTTCACTCTGTTTTCTCCTATATGGATACATGTTCTTGGAACACTAAATCAAACAGGATGTGTGCTAGCTATTTGAAACTTGGCACAATAATGTAGTTCCAAGTTCTATCGCTATGGTTTGTGTCCTATTGAAGTAGCCCCAAGCAGAGACTGACGAGAATCCCTTTCATTGAAAGGGGTTGCCAAGCTTCCAAAAAATTACGAGTTCCCTGAAATCTCAGTAAACATTTTTTCACCCAATCTTGATGATACTTCCATTTATTGAACAGTACACCAATCCCACTTGGCTCACCAAATTTCGTTCTTCTAGGTTAAACCGTTCCTTTGCAGTAACCGTTTTCATGTTTAGGTTTCACTCTGTTTTCTCCTATATGGCTACATGTAGTTGGAACTCTAAATCAAACATGGTTTGTGCTAGCTCTTTGAAACTTGGCACAATAATGTAGTTCCAAGTTCTATCGCTATGGTTTGTGTCTTATTGAAGTAGGCCCAAGCAGAGACTGACGAGAATCCCTTTCATTGAAAAGGGTTGCCAAGCTTCCAAAAAACTACGAGTTTCCTGAAATGTCAGAAAACATTTTTTTCACCCAATCTTGATGATACATGCAGGTAGTGATCAGTACACGAATCCCACTTGGCTCACTAAATTTCGTTCTTCTAGGTTAAACTATTCCTTTGCAGTAACCGTTTTCATGTTTAGGTTTCACTCTGTTTTCTCCTATATGGATACATGTAGTTGGAACTTAAAATAGAACACGGTTTGTGCTTGCTCTTTGAAACTTGGTATAATAATGTAGTTCCAAGTTCTATCGCTATGGTTTGTGTGCTATTGAAGTAGCCCCAAGCAGAGACTGAAGAGAATCCCTTTCATTGAAAGGGGTTGCCAAGCTTCCAAAAACTACGAGTTTCCTGAAATCTCAGCAAACATTTTTTCACCCAATCTTGATGATACTTCCATTTAATGATCAGTACACCAATCCCACTTGGCTCACCAAATTTCGTTCTTCTAGGTTAAACCGTTCCTTTGCAGGAACCGTTTTCATGTTTCGGTTTCACTCTGTTTTCTCCTATATGGATACATGTTCTTGGAACTCTAAATCAAACAGGATGTGTGCTAGCTCTTTGAAACTTGGCACAATAATGTAGTTCCAAGTTTTATCGCTAGGGTTTGTGTCCTATTGAAGTAGCCCCAAGCAGAGACTGACGAGAATCCCTTTCATTGAAAGGGGTTGCCAAGCTTCCAAAAACTACGAGTTTCCTGAAATCTCAGCAAACATTTTTTCACCCAATCTTGAGGATACTTCCATTTAATGATCAGTACACAAATCCCACTTCGCTCACCAAATTTCGTTCTTCTAGGTTAAACCGTTCCTTTGCAGTAACCATTTTCTTGTTTAGGTTTCACTCTGTTTTCTCCTGTATGGATACATGTTCTTGGAACTCTAAATCAAACACGGTGTGTGCTAGCTCTTTAAAACTTGGCACAGTAATGTAGTTCCAAGTTCTATCGCTATCGTTTGTGTCCTATTGTAGTAGCCCCAAGCAGAAACTGACGAGAATCCCTTTCATTGAAAGGGGTTGCCAAGCTTCCAAAAAATTACGAGTTTCCTGAAATCTCAGCAAACATTTTTACACCCAATCTTGAGGATACCTCCATTTAATGATCAGTACACCAATCCCACTTGGCTCACCAAATTTCGTTCTTCTAGGTTAAACCGTTCCTTTGCAGTAACCATTTCCTTGTTTAGGTTTCACTCTGTTTTCTCCTATATGGATACATGTAGTTGGAACTCTTAATCAAACACGGTGTGTGCTAGCTCTTTGAAACTTGGCACAGTAATGTAGTTCCAAGTTCTATCGCTATGGTTTGTGTCCTAGTTTAGTAGCCCCAAGCAGAGTCTGACGAGAATCCCTTTCATTGAAAGGGGTTGCCAAGCTTCCAAAAAATTACGAGTTTCCTGAAATCTCAGTAAACATTTTATCACCCAATCTTGATGATACTTCGATTTATTGAACAGTACACCAATCCCACTTGGCTCACCAAATTTCGTTCTTCAAGGTTAAACCGTTCCTTTGCAGTAACCGTTTTCATGTTTAGGTTTCACTCTGTTTTCTCCTATATGGATACATGTTCTTGGAACTCTAAATCAAACAGGATGTGTGCTAGCTCTTTGAAACTTGGCACAATAATGTACTTCCAAGTTCTATCGCTATGGTTTGTGTCTTATTGAAGTATGCCCAAGCAGAGACTGACGAGAATCCCTTTCATTGAAAAGGGTTGCCAAGCTTCCAAAAAACTACGAGTTTCCTGAAATCTCAGAAAACATTTTTTCACCCAATCTTGATGATACATGCAGGTAGTGATCAGTACACGAATCCCACTTGGCTCACTAAATTTCGTTCTTCTAGGTTAAACTATTCCTTTGCAGTAACCGTTTTCATGTTTAGGTTTCACTCTGTTTTCTCCTATATGGATACATGTAGTTGGAACTTAAAATAGAACACGGTTTGTGCTAGCTCTTTGAAACTTGGTACAATAATGTAGTTCCAAGTTCTATCGCTATGGTTTGTGTGCTATTGAAGTAGCCCCAAGCAGAGACTGAAGAGAATCCCTTTCATTGAAAGGGGTTGCCAAGCTTCCAAAAAATACGATTTTCCTGAAATCTCAGCAAACCTTTTTTCACCCAATCTTGATGATACTTCCATTTAATGATCAGTACACCAATCCCACTTGGCTCACCAAATTTCGTTCTTCAAGGTTAAACCGTTCCTTTGCAGGAACCGTTTTCATGTTTAGGTTTCACTCTGTTTTCTCCATTATGGATACATGTAGTTGGAACTCTAAATCAAACACGGTGTGTGCTAGCTCTTTGAAACTTGGCACAGTAATGTAGTTCCAAGTTCTATCGCTATGGTTTGTGTCCTATTGAAGTAGCCCCAAGCAGAGACTGACGAGAATCCCTTTCATTGAAAGGGGTTGCCAAGCTTCCAAAAAATTACGAGTTCCCTGAAATCTCAGTAAAACATTTTTTCACCCAATCTTGATGATACTTCCATTTATTGAACAGTACACCAATCCCACTTGGCTCACCAAATTTCGTTCTTCTAGGTTAAACCGTTCCTTTGCAGTAACCGTTTTCATGTTTAGGTTTCACTCTGTTTTCTCCTATATGGCTACATGTAGTTGGAACTCTAAATCAAACATGGTTTGTGCTAGCTCTTTTGAAACTTGGCACAATAATGTAGTTCCAAGTTCTATCGCTATGGTTTGTGTCTTATTGAAGTAGGCCCAAGCAGAGACTGACGAGAATCCCTTTCATTGAAAAGGGTTGCCAAGCTTCCAAAAAACTACGAGTTTCCTGAAATCTCAGAAAAACATTTTTTCACCCAATCTTGATGATACATGCAGGTAGTGATCAGTACACGAATCCCACTTGGCTCACTAAATTTCGTTCTTCTAGGTTAAACTATTCCTTTGCAGTAACCGTTTTCATGTTTAGGTTTCACTCTGTTTTCTCCTATATGGATACATGTAGTTGGAACTTAAAATAGAACACGGTTTGTGCTAGCTCTTTGAAACTTGGTACAATAATGTAGTTCCAAGTTCTATCGCTATGGTTTGTGTGCTATTGAAGTAGCCCCAAGCAGAGACTGAAGAGAATCCCTTTCATTGAAAGGGGTTGCCAAGCTTCCAAAAAATACGAGTTTCCTGAAATCTCAGCAAACCTTTTTCACCCAATCTTGATGATACTTCCATTTAATGATCAGTACACCAATCCCACTTGGCTCACCAAATTTCGTTCTTCAAGGTTAAACCGTTCCTTTGCAGGAACCGTTTTCATGTTTAGGTTTCAGTCTGTTTTCTCCTATATGGATACATGTTCTTGGAACTCTAAATCAAACAGGATGTGTGCTAGCTCTTTGAAACTTGGCACAATAATGGAGTTCCAAGTTCTATCGCTATGGTTTGTGTCCTATTGAAGTAGCCCCAACCAGAGACTGACGAGAATCCCTTTCATTGAAAGGGGTTGCCAAGCTTCCAAAAAACTACGAGTTTCCTGAAATCTCAGCAAACATTTTTTCACCCAATCTTGATGATACCTCCATTTAATGATCAGTACACCAATCCCACTTGGCTCACCAAATTTCGATCTTCTAGGTTAAACTGTTCCTTTGCAGTAACCATTTTCTTGTTTAGGTTTCACTCTGTTTTCTCCTATATGGATACATGTAGTTGGAACTCTAAATCAAACACGGTGTGTGCTAGCTCTTTGAAACTTGGCACAGTAATGTAGTTCCAAGATCTATCGCTATGGTTTGTGTCCTATTTTAGTAGCCCCAAGCAGAGACTGACGAGAATCCCTTTCATTGAAAGGGGTTGCCAAGCTTCCAAAAACTACGAGTTTCCTGAAATCTCAGCAAACATTTTTTCACCCAATCTTGATGATACTTCCATTTAATGATCAGTACACCAATCCCACTTGGCTCACTAAATTTGGTTCTTCTAGGTTAAACCGTTCCTTTGCAGTAACCGTTTTCATGTTTATGTTTCACTCTGTTTTCTCCTATATTGCTACATGTATTTGGAACTGTAAATCAAATACGGTTTTTGCTAGCTCTTTGAAACTTGGCACAATAATGTAGTTCCAAGTTCTATCGCTATGGTTTGTGTCCTATTGAAGTAGGCCCAAGCAGAGACTGACGAGAATCCCTTTCATTGAAAAGGGTTGCCAAGCTTCCAAAAAACTACGAGTTTCCTGAAATGTCAGCAAACATTTTTTCACCCAATCTTGATGATACATGCAGGTAGTGATCAGTACACGAATCCCACTTGGCTCACTAAATTTCGTTCTTCTAGGTTAAACTATTCCTTTGCAGTAACCGTTTTTCATGTTTAGGTTTCACTCTGTTTTCTCCTATATGGATACATGTAGTTGGAACTTAAAATCAAACACGGTTTGTGCTAGCTCTTTGAAACTTGGTACAATAATGTAGTTCCAAGTTCTATCGCTATGGTTTGTGTGCTATTGAAGTAGCCCCAAGCAGAGACTAAAGAGAATCCCTTTCATTGAAAGGGGTTGCCAAGCTTCCAAAAACTACGAGTTTCCTGAAATCTCAGCAAACATTTTTTCACCCAATCTTGATGATACTTCCATTTAATGATCAGTACACCAATCCCACTTGGCTCACCAAATTTCGTTCTTCTAGGTTAAACCGTTCCTTTGCAGGAACCGTTTTCATGTTTCGGTTTCACTCTGTTTTCTCCTATATGGATACATGTTCTTGGAACTCTAAATCAAACAGGATGTGTGCTAGCTCTTTGAAACTTGGCACAATAATGTAGTTCCAAGTTCTATCGCTAGGGTTTGTGTCCTATTGAAGTAGCCCCAAGCAGAGACTGACGAGAATCCCTTTCATTGAAAGGGGTTGCCAAGCTTCCAAAACTACGAGTTTCCTGAAATCTCAGCAAACATTTTTTCACCCAATCTTGAGGATACCTCCATTTAATGATCAGTACACAAATCCCACTTGGCTCACCAAATTTCGTTCTTCTAGGTTAAACCGTTCCTTTGCAGTAACCATTTTCTTGTTTAGGTTTCACTCTGTTTTCTCCTGTATGGATACATGTTCTTGGAACTCTAAATCAAACACGGTGTGTGCTAGCTCTTTAAAACTTGGCACAGTAAGGTAGCTCCAAGTTCTATCGCTATCGTTTGTGTCCTATTGTAGTAGCCCCAAGCAGAAACTGACGAGAATCCCTTTCATTGAAAGGGGTTGCCAAGCTTCCAAAAAATTACGAGTTTCCTGAAATCTCAGCAAACATTTTTACACCCAATCTTGAGGATACCTCCATTTAATGATCAGTACACCAATCCACTTGGCTCACCAAATTTCGTTCTTCTAGGTTAAACCGTTCCTTTGCAGTAACCATTTTCTTGTTTAGGTTTCACTCTGTATTCTCCTATATGGATACATGTAGTTGGAACACTTAATCAAACACGGTGTGTGCTAGCTCTTTGAAACTTGGCACAGTAATGTAGTTCCAAGTTCTATCGCTATGGTTTGTGTCCTAGTTTAGTAGCCCCAAGCAGAGACTGACGAGAATCCCTTTCATTGAAAGGGGTTGCCAAGCTTCCAAAAAATTACGAGTTTCCTGAAATCTCAGAAAACATTTTTTCACCCAATCTTGATGATACTTTCATTTATTGAACAGTACACCAATCCCACTTGGCTCACCAAATTTCGTTCTTCAAGGTTAAACCGTTCCTTTGCAGGAACCGTTTTCATGTTTAGGTTTCACTCTGTTTTCTCCTATATGGCTACATGTAGTTGGAACTCTAAATCAAACACGGTTTGTGCTAGCTCTTTGAAACTTGGCACAATAATGTAGTTCCAAGTTCTATCGCTATGGTTTGTGTCTTATTGAAGTAGGCCCAAGCAGAGACTGACGAGAATCCCTTTCATTGAAAAGGGTTGCCAAGCTTCCAAAAAACTACGAGTTTCCTGAAATCTCAGCAAACATTTTTTCACCCATCTTGATGATACATGCAGGTAGTGATCAGTACACGAATCCCACTTGGCTCACTAAATTTCGTTCTTCTAGGTTAAACTATTCCTTTGCAGTAACTGTTTTCATGTTTAGGTTTCACTCTGTTTTCTCCTATATGGATACATGTTCTTGGAACTCTAAATCAAACACGGTGTGTGCTAGCTCTTTGAAACTTGGCACAGTAATGTAGTTCCAAGTTCTATCGCTATGGTTTGTGTCCTATTGTAGTAGCCCAAGCAGAGACTGACGAGAATCCCTTTCATTGAAAGGGGTTGCCAAGCTTCCAAAAACTACGAGTTTCCTGAAATCTCAGCAAACATTTTTTCACCCAATCTTGATGATACTTCCATTTAATGATCAGTACCCCAATCCCACTTGGCTCACTAAATTTGGTTCTTCTAGGTTAAACCGTTCCTTTGCAGTAACCATTTTCTTGTTTAGGTTTCACTCTGTTTTCTCCTATATGGCTACATGTATTTGGAACTCTAAATCAAATACGGTTTGTGCTAGCTCTTTGAAACTTGGCACAATAATGTAGTTCCAAGTTCTATCGCTATGGTTTGTGTCCTATTGAAGTAGGCCCAAGCAGAGACTGACGAGAATCCCTTTCATTGAAAAGGGTTGCCAAGCTTCCTAAAAACTACGAGTTTCCTGAAATCTCAGCAAACATTTTTTCACCCAATCTTGATGATACATGCAGGTAGTGATCAATACACGAATCCCACTTGGCTCACTAAATTTCGTTCTTCTAGGTTAAACTATTCCTTTGCAGTAACCGTTTTCATGTTTAGGTTTCACTCTGTTTTCTCCTATATGGATACATGTAGTTGGAACTTAAAATCAAACACGGTTTGTGCTAGCTCTTTGAAACTTGGTACAATAATGTAGTTCCAAGTTCTATCGCTATGGTTTGTGTGCTATTGAAGTAGCCCCAAGCAGAGACTGAAGAGAATCCATTTCATTGAAAGGGGTTGCCAAGCTTCCAAAAACTACGAGTTTCCTGAAATCTCAGCAAACATTTTTTCACCCAATCTTGATGATACTTCCATTTAATGATCAGTACACAATCCCACTTGGCTCACCAAATTTCGTTATTCTAGGTTAAACCGTTCCTTTGCAGGAACCATTTTCTTGTTTAGGTTTCACTCTGTTTTCTCCTATATGGATACATGTTCTTGGAACTCTAAATCAAACACGGTGTGTGCTAGCTCTTTAAAACTTGGCACAGTAATGTAGTTCCAAGTTCTATCGCTATCGTTTGTGTCCTATTGTAGTAGCCCCAAGCAGAAACTGACGAGAATCCCTTTCATTGAAAGGGGTTGCCAAGCTTCCA